>NW_009941309.1:0-118687 GCF_000696875.1 Nestor notabilis | reverse complement strand
AGTGAAGAGTAAGAGAATGAAATATTCCCTCAAGAGTTTTCTGTTGTAAATAGAGCTGTGCATTAAGCTGCTGTGAACTGGAATGCTTTCAGATGTTTGAATGTGCTGGGTTTGTCTTCATTAGCTGAGGATGGTAACACTGCAGTTGGCCTTCATCAGAACTCACTGTAAGACTTGATGATGTGGGTATGTGATGTGCTTTTGAAATGCTTGCCTTGATCTCAGGCTTTAGGTCTGCCTCACCACTGGTCATCCTCCGGTGTGAACACTGGCTCCAACCTGTGGTCACCTTAAACTGCTGACTGAGAGCAGTAGCCATTCATGCCTGCTTTGTAATCACTGTTCTATAAATGACAGGCAGTGAAGAGGAGTGAGTAATCTGCTTGTGATGTTTAGTTGGTTCAAACTATATCATTAAACATGGTGGTAAAGAAAAGGTTCTTAGTCCTCACTATTGTTTGTATTTACTTTGGGGGACCTGACTGTGAGACCATTCTAGAAAACGTATGTTTGGATTTCTCAGTACAGTCACCTGGTATATGTGTGACATGGTGAAGTTGGTTCACCCTTCTGTGCTTTACTTCTGCTTTAATATCATTTGTTAATGTGGTTACTCCAAAGCTTATGATGGTCTTTTAAATTTTTGCAGTATAATTTTTCACCCATTTTCCCATAGAATAATAATGTTCATTTTCTGGAGCAACTTCTAGTTTGTGGGACAAAAAAAAAAAAAAAAGAAGTCTTTTGCTGCTGTAGTTGGAAAAACCCAGAAGGAAAATATTCTGCTGTTCTTACTGTGAGACCACTGAATAGAAATGTCCCTGCTTTGGAACAAACACTACTTTCATTTTAGCCTGATCTATACCACAGATTAAAAATGTTTCTGAAATCTGTTTTTGAGTGTGTACAACAGACAGGATGGTAGTGTTGATACTGAAGGTTGTTCTATGACCCACAAACCACAAAGCAGCATCTGCACCTTTCTGGTTCCCTGTAGGATTCAGTTGTTTGGTTGATTCTGCTATTTGAATATACTGTCTTTCATTGAAGCCTTACCTGTACAGTTTCTCGATGTACAGGATGATGTTTAGCACCTGTATTATTTCCTGCAATGTCTTTTTGCACTGGGAGAAGTAGGCTTCAAAGCCAGACCTAGTTCTAAGTACAGTTTACAACAGTGCTATTTAGCAGAGAGCCTGCTGGGGTTTTCCAGATCCTTTGGGAGATTGTGTGTACCTGGGATGAAAGGTCATCTTCCCTTTTATTACTCTCTTTTCCTTCTCTTATCCTTCTTCCTTGTCGGTAGTAATTTGGTAGGCAGATTTATTTCCATTATCCTCTGCTACCCACATAAATTACAGAAGGAAATAAAAGGAGGATAAATAAAACTTTGTTGTTAAAAGCGTATCACTTCCAAGAAAACAAAACTTGATTGATGTTTAAGACTTTAACTTACTTTTTCCTCTTTCTTCTCTGTACTGGCAGGCTAAAGAACTTGACCATGCCTCGTAGCCCAACATCAAGTGAAGATGAAATGGCACAAAGCTTTTCAGACTATTCTGTTGAATCTGAATCTGACAGCTCCAAAGAAGAAACCATTTATGACACAATTAGAGCAACTGCAGAGAAGCCAAGCAGCAGAATGGAAGACAGTCAGAGCAACACGTTAGTGATTCGAATTATAATACCTGATCTGCAGCAAACGGTAAATCATATTGCATTACAAATAAAATGAAGCTGAAGCTTTGCTGGCTTCAATCTGGAGTAGATTTGTTCTCTTACAATTTTGATATATTACAGGCAAAATTTATGTCATGTTTTCTTTTAATGTGTACATTTGGTACCGTGGCGGTAGTCTGACTGACAGCCTAAACTAAAGACACCATTGCACCCAAGAGAGTGTATTTAGTATGTTAACTTGATAAAAGTTGTGATCATAAAGCAAAATACCTGTCTGATCTGCATTCAGAGGCATTTGGATAGAAGGAAGAGGATTAGAAAACTAAAATCTCATCAGAAGATGAGTTGAACCCCAAAATCACGTTATCACATATATGATACCCTTGCATCTACATAACCCCGCTGTTTTCCCTAATTTCTCTCTTCGTGAGGTAGTTTGTGGTTTAACACTAGATTGGAGTCTAGCAGAAGGTCATCAAATTTTTCTTTCTACCATGTTTGTTGCCTTTCTCTGTCATCCTCCCACAACAGGATATCCTTGTTAGGTAGCTGGCGGCTTTTAGAGTGTAAAGATGAGGAAAGAGAAGTACGAATCACTCCTTCCTCCTTTGCTGCTATGCCTTTACTACATGGTGGTGTTTTTCAGACTTCAACCCAGAGAAATCAACTCAGTCTGGAGGAAGAACAAAGCTTGGCATTGATTCTTAACAATGACATGAGATCTCTGTTTTATTCTCTCCCACTTCCTCACCACTTATACTGGGAACATACCAGAGAGGATAAAATGAACCTTTCCTGATTTTCCTAGACGAGTCGCTTGCAACCTGTCTTGTGGAACAATGGCCTTTTCTCACATCCCTAAGTCTGTTGGATGAAAATAGGGACTTTTCAACAAAAGACTTAATCTCCCTTATCTTACAGAAATAATTGAACAGACACTTCATTTGTTAAAAAGTGGCTGATTAATTGGGTAATTGTGTTTCTTTTATGGTTGAATTTCTAAAGTTCAGTGCCTGGAATGTTAGAGCATGAGGTTGGAGAAGTTTGCTGTTGTAACTTTGTAAGTGAACAAATCGTCCTCTGTAAGTGCTATGATAGGAATGACAGTCTCATCACAGAGAAGGTCTTGGGAGTTACTGATTCTATCTAGAACCACAAGTGTTTGACTAATTTCCTAAACTATCCTGGGCTTCCTTGAATGCTGTTGTTGGGATTTTCAATTGATGGTAGTCTGAAGACACCAGCCTTTTCTCATTTCAAAGATGATTATACAACACATTCTTTTAATGAATGTGTGCTGCATGCATCACTCTGTGCTGACATTTAAGATCTACATCATACTGTGCTGCCATTGAAGATCTATCTCAGATGAAATTATTCCTTTCTTTTTAATTAAGTTCATTTGTAGACTGATAGGGATGGGCTGTCTGCAGGCTGACAGGGAAAAGCTGTTTTGACAGCATGGCCTCAGGTGTGGTTGTAGAGCTGTTTTTTTTAAAGCCCAATCTCCATAGTGCTGCAGAAATTCAGGGGAATGGGTGTCAGAGCTGGGAGCTTTTTCTCTTAAACTCTTGTACTTCAAATCCTTTTAGATAAGGATTGCTACTGAAATGCCAGTACCACTCCATTAGTTGATATGGGATGAGATTAACCTCTGTGAAGAGGAAGTGGTGCGGGACCTGAGCTGGCCAGGAAAGCTGCAGAGGGCAGAGCAGGACTGAGGCTGCTGTGAGCCGCACAGGGTTTGTATTAAATCTTGGCTGAAGCAGTCATCACCTTGGGTCTTACATTTCAATAGCGATTGAAATACTGAAATCCACTGTTGTACCTCTTAAATTTAAAGGATTTTGCCCCTCGTGTAGTTCTCTGTCGAGACAAGCTCTGACTGGCCATGGTTAGGATGTTATTGATGATCCTACCAGCTTGCTATGTCTTGAACAGTGTTCAGTGCTTAATGAATAGATCCAGTAAAATGGAAAGATTAACTTGACTTGCTAGCTTTACTCTGCTCTTAAAACTGGGGAGACAGTAGCCTCCTGAAGCCCTCTTATTTCATTACTCTCTTTCTTAGACCAGTACTAAGTTATTTATTGACACTATTGAAACAATTCTTATTATTAAATTTAATTTTGTGCAGGAAATGAAATGAATCAAGAAGTATTTTTGGTTTTGTATTTCATTTGATCGTTTTTATTGCTTTACCTTCTGTGCTTTTTTTCCTTCTTAATAAACCCACAATGAAAAGTAACTCAATCATTTTAAATAGTTCTAGAGCAGATGATCCATTTCTGATTTAATTTGTCAGCCCACAGGCTCTTGTACAGAGAAGTGAAAGTTGGGTTCAGGTTTGCAGGCAGGAAAACCAATAGCTTAAATGTAGCATAGCAAAGTTTGGAGATGGTCATAGCTCACGAGCTATGGTATAGCTACAAGCTAAATCCAACACACACCCCATTTGCTGTATAATTATAATTGATTTAACAAAAGAGGTATTTAAAATTAGTCTGTTTAATGAAAGGAGCATGAAATAGCAATATAATGTTATGTTTTTATTCTTGATTGTTTTATAGAAAGTATAATCAGGAAGATATTTGTTTAAAAGAAGTAATTTAGGATTTTAGATACTCAATCCATGGGGAAGCTTTAAACCCCTCCTTAAACTCAAGAGGAATAAAAGTTTGCTCCTCTGCAGTGGCTGGTGTAAATCACCTTTATTTCATTGCATGTATGTAATAAGCACTGAGTATCATAAGTAGGATGTGCTACTATAGAATCATAGAATAGTTTGGGTTGGAAAGGACCTTAAGATCATCTAGTTCCAACCCCCTGCAATGGGCAGGGACACCTCACACTAGACCATGTTGCCCAAGGCTCTGTCCAACCTGCCCTTGAACACTGCCAGGCATGGAGCATTCACCACTTCTTTGGGCACCCTGTATCAGCGCCTCAGTACCCTCACAGTAAAGAACTTCTTCCTTAGATCTAACCTGAACTTCCCCTGTTGTAGTTTGAAGCCATCATCCCTTGTCCTATCACTCAGTCCCTGATGAAGGTCCCTCTCCAACATCCTTGTAGCCCCCTTCACACACTGGAAGCTGCTCTGAGGTCTCCACGCAGCTTCTCTTCTCCAGGCTGAACAGCCCCAATGTTCTCAGCCTGTCTCCATACAGGAGATGCTCCAGCCCCTGATCATCCTCGTGGCCTCCTCTGGACTTACTCCAACAACTATGTTGAACATTGAGCACAAATCAAAATGAGCAACTTGCTTCCATATTTCTGTCATCATACCCAACTCTCGTTTGCATTTCCTACTTTTGATTGTCACATCTTTAATATCAACATCTTCTGCTGAAGGGAATAACTTGTATTCTGACAATCACATTTTGGAAGCAGCTGTGCAAACCATTTGTCATGGTTCCTCTCTTGCAGTAGAGTTCTGTGTGATTGACAACTTTGTATGTCTGGTGAAAAGATGTGTTGGTTGATAAGTTTTGAAGAGATAAATGTTATTCCTCAGAGATTCTGTATCATGAACATTATTCCTATTGAATTAATATCTACCCTTCAGCTGTACAGGTGAGCTATATTTTTCCCTTGCTTCCAGGCATACAGTCGTGGAATTGTAGAATCCCGGGCTGGAAGGGACCTCAAGGATTATCTTATCCAACCTGACAGTCCTTCTGCTGTGCTTAGTGACTTAATCTCACCAGTATGAAGCGATGCAAGATTTTAATTGTCCATATCTCTCATGTTTCAAAGGTCTCACATTTCAGCAGCCAGTGTTGACATGCAGTCTCACTTCTAGATTTGGATTTTGAGTGGCCTAGTGTGCTTCTGACAGAGTTTTTGAGCCACTCAGGGCTTCTTTTGTGGTTCTTATTAGAAAGAATGTGTATGTAGCTAGCCTTCAAGACACTGTCACATTTAATCTGGTCTTGGGATGCAGCACAAAAGGTGGAAAGAACAGATCCCATGTCTTTCAATGGAAAATATGTTTCATATGTGCTGATGTCAAACCTGTGGAAAGCAAAATATTTCTGAAGATACTTATTGTGCATTACTGATGCAATGTGCATAAACACTATAGAAAGATTTATTTTCCATTTAAATCTATTCTGAAGAACATTTTTCTCTGGCCCATGTGCAATCCCTGCATCCTGTGTTGAAGTGTGAGGCGTCAGGGGTACAGGGATGTTCTTTATAGCGGGCAAGGAAGGGACTCCTGTGTTGCAGCTCTGCTGTGGCAGCTGGTTTTGAGCCCTTCTCATGGCTAAGTATGGGGTGAGTTGGCAGCACTGAACATTCCTAAGGCACATCAGAGACAACAGATTGGTTTCTAGGCATTGCTGTCTGCTGGTAGCTCGTAACCAGTGAGTGTAACATAAGCTACAGTGGAAAAATCCCTAAATTTCTGAAATTCCTGAATTCCAGCCTGGTGAGAAGCAGAGAACTGGGAAGGATCTTCAAGGTTTTCAAGTCTTCTGTTGCTTCATGTCATGTAGTTCCTCCCATAAACTTACCCTAGGATGCATGGAGCTTAAAATGAATTGGAATTCTTGCCCGAATACTGTTATTTCATGCAGTTGTTGCAGATCAGACTGGTTGGCAGAAGGACCTAGAATCAGGTGGATAGCTAAACATCTTGCAATATCCCTTTCAAACAGGCTTTCTGTGAAGTCATCCTTCCTGTGAAGAAGGATGTAGGCTCTGATGTTTGTGTCTTCACAGCACTTGTACATTAGTTGTTATAGAGGAATGTGTGCTGAAATACAGCTCTTGATACACGTTTTTGTCATGGAATTTGTAGGTTCATTGTGTATGTTTCGTATTTGTAAGTTTTAGAATGTAAGATACTATTTAAATGTTTTTCATTAATTAGATCTTTTAATAATTTCTCTTTGCAGAAATGCATTAGATTTAACCCAGAAGCTTCAGTGTGGGTCGCAAAGCAACGAATTCTGTGCACTTTGAATCAGAGTTTGAAAGATGTCTTGAATTATGGACTGTTCCAGCCTGCAAGCAATGGTAGAGATGGGAAGTTTTTGGATGAGGAACGACTTCTTAGGGAATACCCACAGCCAGTGAATAAAGGAGTTCCTTCACTTGAGGTATTTTTAGATCTAATATCTAATATCAAACTATACAGTGAGCTGCATTTGGGGTTTCTACATGCACCTGAATTGCTTTTGGAAGTAGTGATCAGCAAGTCTGAAATTGAACCCTTGCTCACTGAAGTGCTGGAGTTCATTTGCTCAGTGGAGCTGTTCCATGTGTTATCCCCCAGAAGGTTGCAAATAATCAGCAGCTTTGGGAGATCTGATTTTGAAGTTTTCCTCTGCTGAGGACGTGGGAGATTCTTATGTCTTATTCTGTGATTTAATAAAGAAATATAAAGTTTCGGGTTAAGCTTTTGGGTCTCTGAGAAGGTTTGCAATAGTAGGGTAGCAGCTGGTAATTAAGCAGCCTTTGCTTTCTGCCACAGAAAGGGTCTTTCTGTCTCAGTGAAGCCTTTCCCCCCTCCATTCTCATTCCCTCTGTTCTGCCCTCCTTCACAGCGCACATATTTCCTTTGTCTCCTGGGAAAGCAGGAAGGGAAGAGAGGGTGTGTATGTGTGAAGCAGTCACATGCAGACACTGGGGTTTCCCCCTCTTTGTTGCTTGTGCAGAGGCTGTGCAGCTGGGGCATAAACTGGGCAGAACTATTGTGGCACTGGTTGAACATGGAGCAGAGCCAGCTCCCTCTGAAACACAATATAGCAGGAAACTGGGGCATGAAAGTAGTATTCAATTAATTTTGGTATTCTTTGTGTGGTAGTACATGAACCACTAATAATCTGCAGTTCATAAATGTACTCCACTATCACACAAATCCAAGAAAACAGGACCAGAGTTGGAGAAGGCTTCAAGTCCAGTTTGTCTATCAGTTTACTTCAGAGATTCAGTCACTGGTATCCATATTATAGCCATGAGCAAATTAAATAACCACTTCATTTCTCTTCTGTCATGTTGTTTTGTAAGTGTTCACTGCAGAGTTCATCTCCCTGCAGCTAAAGGATTGCAATTCAGGCCTTAAAAGGGATCTTGGGAAAAGCTGGTGTTAAAGCCTCATTCAGCATAGTCTCATTGTCCAAAAGACCTGCATAATATGATTAGATAAGAATAAATTATAGGTAAAATTATATAAACCCCATGGTTTGTGCCATAGATGCCATACTCTGGGCACAGGGTAGCCAACTGCTCAGGGTAACACATGAGTGAGTTTCAGCTGCAAAAAGAGGCAATGCTCTGAACCTCAGTGACCAGCCCTGTTAAACATCAGGAGAACTATTCCCATGTGTGAGATCTGCCTATGTGGATTAAGGGATTTTTCAGGGTTCTTTTTTTTTTTTTTTCCATTTCACAAATGCTAAGCTGATATTTTGGAATACATATTTTTGAAATTCAACATGCCTTCCCACTTCCTGTTCCTGCCTGAGGCTAGGAATGAAAGTGCACAGAAATCCTTAGGGAAAAGCTCTTTTCGCTGTAATTCTTGCTTATTTCTATAGATTCCAGAGGCCGACTTCATTTTCCATCCACCTCCACTGATTTCAGTTTATTTATACAAGATGAATTTTACTTACACAAACTGTGTAACTATGATGCCACTGTGTTAAGCAGAGTGCTGGTTGGTGGTGAATATTCAAAAGGCAATACTAAGCCTTATTTGAAATCTTGCCTAAATCTACATCGTTGTGAATGATACTTCATCAGGGACTGCAGTGATAGGACAAGGGGTGATGGGTTCAAACTGAAGCAGGGGAAGTTCAGGTTAGCTATAAGGAAGAAGTTCTTTACTGTGAGGGTGCTGAGGTGCTGGCACAGGTTGCCCAAAGAAGTGGTAAATGCTCCATCCCTGGCAGTGTTCAAGGCCAGGCTGGACAGAGCCTTGGGTAACATGGGTGTGAGGCGTCCCTGCCCATGGCAGGGGGTTGGAACTGGATGATCTTAAGGTCCTTTCCAGCCCAAACCGTTCTATGATACTTTCTGGTAAGGTCAGAAAATGACATTATGAGCTTTTAAGTGAGATAGGATATTTAAAATGACATCTTTTTTTCTCCCTCAGTTTCGATACAAGAAAAGAGTGTACAAACAGTTCAATCTTGATGAAAAGCAGCTGGCCAAGCTTCACACCAAGGTAAGCCCAGTTGACTGGGGAAGTTAGCAGTTGCCTCCTTAGCAAAGTAATGTGTCTCAGGAACTGGAAATAAGTAGGAGTTCATTCCCACCTGGGCCTATTGCTGAGCAACAAACACTGTGTGCTGCCTGCACCAACAGGGATGTGTGAATTGTGATCTGGGAATTCCTTTTACAGAAAAATTCCCATGTTTGACTTTTGCATGCGTATACTAGTAATTTGAAATGAAGCTTTCTTAGTAAATACAACGTGCTTTCAGCATGCTGTGACAATGCCCATCTATGTCTATAGATTCATTTACAGGTCAGAATAATAATGATGATGACCATACACCATCCTAAATTCTTAATGAATCTTTTACTAATTTTTTTTTCCTTAAAACTGTAAAACCCCAGAATTTTATTACTGTATTGGAGTTTTGAACCTATTATACCTATATAAATAAATATCTAAGGGGGGCCTACAAGTAATCTGGAGAGGGACTTTCTACAAGGGCCTGTAGGGACAGGACAAGGGGAATGGTTTTAACCTGCCAGAGGGGAGATTGAGATGAGCTCTGAGGCAGAAGCTCTTCCCTGTGAGGGTGCTGAGGCGCTGGCACAGGGTGCCCAGAGAAGCTGTGGCTGCCCCATCCCTGTCAGTGTTCAAGGCCAGGGGCTTGGAGCACCCTGCTCTAGTGGAAGGTGTCCCTGCCTGTGGCAGGGGGTTGGAACTGGATGAGCTTTGAGGTCCCTTCCAACCCAAACCAGTCTGGGATTCTATGATTATAAACCTCAGGGTTTATGCTCTCAGTATAAAGTTCTGGAATGTGCATTAGCTGATGTTCAACGTCAGTGGATCTTGACATCAATTGCCAGAATATGTCACTTTTAGTAAAAAATTTCTTTCTAAAATTACAGGATCATTCATTTGTGACTCTTTTTCAGGCTAATTTGAGAAAGTTTATGGATCATGTCCACCATCTCTCAGTGGAAAAAATCACCAAGATGTTGGACCGAGGACTGGACCCAAACTATCATGACCTAGAAAGTGGAGGTTAGGACAATAAAACAAACACCATAAAGTTTGTTCAACCTGAATTGATTAATGGGCTGAATCTCTTGTTCTTTCTGTTACCTTCATAACTCTGGGCTAATGGAATCTGTATGGTTTTGTAAGGAGAAAACTTACAATTTATGATTTTCTTTGAGCAGCATTTTTCACTGAACATTTTAAGAACAAATATTCTTTATTTTATCAATTTGCTCATCTTTTTTCAAGTACGTGCTATTCTCTTCTTTAGAAACACCCCTAACTTTGGCAGTTCAGCTTGACAATACTGTAGAAGTGATAAAAGCTCTGAAAAACGGAGGAGCGCATTTAGACTTCAGAGCCAGAGATGGAATGACAGCTCTGCACAAAGCAGCCAGAGCCAAGAACCAAGTAGCCCTCAAGGTAAATGCTTTCAGCAGCAAATGATACATTATTTCATAGGAAACAAGTATATAAAGGAGAATGTTTTCAGTTAATTACTGTATTGTCCTCAGTGGATCCTTTAATATGTGCTTGTTCCAGTGCTTCCTTGTGGCTTTCTAATCTTAAGAATTGCTTTCACTAAAAAGGACCTTTTCATTTCTGATTTTGTTTTGGTAGGAATTAAAAGCAGTGGAATTTAACCTTATTCATCGGCACATTGGGATATACGAGTGGCAAAGTTGTTGCTTATCTGTCTGAAAGCAAACACCAGTGGCATGGATTTGTACATTTTATCTTAACAGTCTCTTCCGTTAAGCATTTTTAAATCACCTTGATAGTTTAGATTAAGTCTTATGTTTATGACTTTTGCTTATTTTCTTCTGACAGACATTCACATTGCATGACATTTTTGATAAGGCATCTTGTAACTGAAGAGGTGAATGTGCTGCAGAGGTGATGTGGCATTTTCAGAACTGAGATTTCGGAACTTAATGAGAGGATGGAAATTGGACTTTGCCACTCATCCTTTCTTTGCTATCCCCAGAGATTCCTGCAGATCCTAGTTCTTCTGAGGTCATTTCTTGCTTAACTTTTCTGTGCTGCAGCCCAAAGTCTTATCAGCTTATAAATAAAGTGAGCAAAATACGTATCTTGTGGCTATTTCAACCTTAGGAATACTTTCTCAGGTAAAGTCCCTTTATAGTTACAAGTCCTTCCAAAATCTATTTTTCACAGTTTGTGATTGCTTTCAGACCCTTTTAGAACTTGGAGCATCTCCTAACTACAAGGACAGCTGTGGCCTAACACCACTGTACCACACTGCTATTGTGGGAGGGGATCCGTACTGCTGTGAGCTATTACTTCATGAACATGCTACCGTCAGTTGCAAAGATGAAAATGGATGGCAAGAAATTCATCAGGTAGGAAAGATTAATTTCTGTTTGGAGTTGAAGTTGCAGGAGGAAATGTGCCATGTATATTCTATGGTTAAACACTGTTTTGAAGGCCATTTGGGTGTGTTTAGTCCATGCACATACAAATGTGGCATTTCTTCCTTTTTCTATTTGCTTATTGCTTTGCATCCTGCTGTGGTGAATTAGAAGTGGAAACTGTTCCAGTGGAGTTCTGTAACTTTGAAATCTTATGATTACTGTGAATTTTGCTCTAGAAATTGCACTAGTCCTATTTCTGTAATGGACTCTTGGAAGTTTAGCTTCCTATTAGAGGCACTTCGGTAAAAAAGTGTAACTGTGTCTTTTTGCTAGATGCCAATTTTAGTTTCCTTGGTGTGGTTCTTCTGTGCTTGTCAGAGGTATTTTCTCCTTTCTCTCTGGTGAACTTGACAGGAATATTTGTGTTCAGGATGCTGCTGCTCGGATCTGTCAGTGTGTTGCACTGAAGGAAGTTAAACTCTTACATACTCACAGTTTGAGTCACTTTTCATCCCCTGTGTGTGTGGAAACTGGGATTCTAATGATTTTTCTTTTGCTGTTTGTACATGGGTTTTCCTTTTCTCTCATATTCAGTGTGTAGATAAAGGTGGGACTGTACTCTATTAAGAAAAATGATTTAGAAAAGTAATCATTTGTGGTTCATGGTGCTCACATAGCTTGAGTCAGTGATAGTGCCAGAATTCATCATTGGTTGACTTCACCATAGCTATAAGGAAGATAGACCTCTTTAGATAAGAGTAATCAACCTCACAGGCCTGCTTAGATTATCTAGGCTCACTTTCTTTTCTGTGCACTGATCTTTTTAGTACAGCACTTCTGTTCTTTGAAAGAAGTGGGAGATAGCCTTGGTACCCAGGTATCTGAACTTTTTCACTGTGTAGGAGTGTTCAGGTTGAGGTCATTTGGATCCATCTCTAGTAAGGGGAAAAAAAGCACGTTAATTTACTACCATCATTTCTCAGGATGTTGAGGAAATGGATTGTCTAGATCAAAGTGTTACCCCGTCTGGACTCATGGAAAATACAGGTTAAAACTCCCTGTTTTGAAAACCCAGCTTCATAGACATATGCTTATTATTTCTCCTAATGACACAGAGTTTTCCAAACCCATTGCATTGGTTGTAAACATTGATTTATTTAGGATTACATCTGGATTATGGGCAATCTGTCTTCAGGAATTGATAATAGAAGTATTCCTCAATCAGCTAAGAAAGGTGATGATATGACACGATCCCATATGTTGTTGTCTGTCTGAAGAAGGGGAATTCACCTTACATGGCAAGGGAATGATTGGTACCAAGTGTATTTTTTGTTTTGCTAACACAATTTTTAACTGTAGAAGTTAAGCCTTTGGGTTTCTCATAGGGAAAAGGTAAGGTGGTGATTCATGCTGTGCTGGGAGAACAGTAAAAGGATTTCCCCCGGAGATACCTGTCTTTCTCTATTGACTGTACTGGGGAGCCCTGGTGAATGATTTGTTCAGCTCACCTACCCCACAGACCCCTACAACAAGGGGAAATGCCTCTCCCTTGCACTGGTTGTCTTCCAGCACCTCCCCTAAGGATTATTGTCAGATGGGTGGAGAGGAAGCAAAGCAGAGAAAGGGCCTGGTTTTAGTCCAGTTCATTGTAGTGGGAATAGAAGGTTGGAATTAGTTCTTGTATTTTATGATTTACTTAAATAGTTACATCTGTACATTTCTACCTGGATGTTGAGTGACTTTTAGAGACTAGACAGGATTGATAATTTATGGCTAATTGTGCATTTGCTCTAATCTCCCACACAGTCAGAAACACAGTTACAGTTTAGAATCATAGAACCAACTAGGTTGGAAAAGCCCTTTAAGATCAAGTCCAATCTTTCCCCAGCACTGCTAAGGCCACCACTAACCCATGGCACTGAGGGCCTCATCTGCACGGTGTGGGAACACTTGCAGGGACGGTGACTCCAGCACTGCCCTGGGCAAGCCTGTTCCAATGCCTGAGCACCCTCTGGGCAAGGAATTGTTCCTCAGCTCCATCTAAACCTGCCCTGGTGCAGCTTGAGGCTGTTTCCTCTTGTCCCATCCCTTGTTCCTTGGGAGTAGAGACCAGCCCCCTCCTGGCTCCATCCTCCTGTCAGGCAGTTGGAGAGAGTGGTAAGGTCCCCCCTTGAGCCTTCTCCAGACTAAACCCCTCCAGTTCAGAGCCTTTTCTCCCTTTTTCATTGTTGGATGCTCACTGTCTGTGACCTAGCTTTAGAATGTTCCTGTTCCAATAACCACTAAATAACTAATTTGTAAATGAATAAACTGTTAAATAAATGCTGATTTTTCCCTTTCTGTGTGTTAAAAATTGAAAATGGAGTAAGAAAAGATGCAGTGGTTAGGATATTAGGCTGGGATTTGGGATGCGTCACAGATTTGATGTGTGCGTTGAGCAGTACACTTAATTTTTCTCATCCAAATCGCAAAATGTGTCAGTTTGTAACTCCCACTGAAGTCAGTAGTAATTAGGTACCTAAGACAGACTGAGTGGCTATGTACACCTGTATCTCTTAGCTTAAAATCCATATTATTATATAGGAATGATACTGATCTGAGATGATACGAAGTCAAAACCATTAGAAACTGGGAAGTGCTCAGCTGGGGTAGAAGGTGGTCAAGTAAAGGAGGCTGTTGAATGGAAATACTGTGTTTTTTCCTCAAACTCTTACTTGTAAATCAGGAAGATTTCTAATTTCAGTGGAGTCTTGTTCATAGAGGTTTATTTCCCAGTATTCAGGGTCTAACATTTGATTTGTGTGGCTGATAAAGTAACTTGTGAAGATTTTCCTTCTGCTGGATCAGTGCCATGTGTGTACTGTGTGACTATGTGATATCACAGAATCAAGGAGATGATTGCTTGAATTTTGGCCAGATTTCCCCAAACTCTTCTCATACCTTCGAAGGAAGCTTTGGAAATCTGATCATCTTGAGTGCCATCTAGCGGGCACCTTCCGAAGTTTAGCAGGATGAAAACCATCTATGTCTGCTTGCCGCATGTGACAGATACAAATATTAGTGGATAAAAAGTCCCAGACTTTGTGTTTTCTCGATCCCTTCGACTGCCATTCCTCAAAAAAGCAGATGCTTAAACTTATGCACAGACTTGCTGGACCTGAAGTGAACACGTTGGTGTTCATGGGCAGATGTGCATATCTGGGTGCATATCAGATGTTCATATCCTCCCATTCAGTGCAGCGGTGGTTCTAAAACTCAGACCCTAAGTAAAATAGCATCTTCTCTGCTAAAAACCTTTACCTGGATTGCTTGCCTGGATTGAACACTGATCAAAATATTGGTGCTTCTCTTCCCAGGCTTGCCGATACGGACACGTCCAACATCTGGAGCACCTCCTCTTCTATGGCGCCGATATGTGTGCGCAGAATGCCTCAGGAAACACGGCGCTGCACATCTGTGCCCTCTACAACCAGGTGAGCTGGTTCACACTTCCTCTGCCAGTGCCACTGAGTCCTACCATCTTCCTTCAGGGACATAAAGGTCCCCGGCAGGAGCTGAGAGGTTCCTTCTGCATGGTTACATGGGGAGGGATGTCTTGCTTTGGGAGAAGGGGAGTCCAGTCGTCTGGAGACTGGAAACCAGTGCTGTGAGAGAATGACATGTAGCCAGGAGGAAAAAAAGGTGTAATTGAGATACTAAATTTGTTCAGCCTTTAAAATTTGTTAGTTTATCCTTGAGAAAAGAAGGCTCAGGGGAGACCTTATCACCTTGTTCTGGTATTTAAGGGGTGGCTGCAAAGAACATGGAGATTCCCTTTTTACAAGGAGTCCCATGGAAAAGTTGAGGGGTGATGGGCACAAGTTACTCGTGGGCAGATTCCAATGGACACAAGAGGAAAATTTTTCAGCTACTGGAATAGTTTCCTCTGGGAACTGGTGGATTCCTCAACATTGGACACTTAAGATTTGGCTGGACAGGGTGCTGGGCTGTTGAGTCTAGGTCATGCTTTGCCAAGAAATTTTGGACCAGATGTTCACTGAGGTCCCTTCCCTGGGGATTCTATGATTCTAAATCTTTCATGTCCACCCGGAAACAGAGGCTGGTTGAGTTTTCTGGTGAAGAAGTTTACTGGTTTGGTGTTAGGTTTTCCTGAGATGTAGTTTCCTTGCTTTTAATAAATTCATTTGGGATAAGTTTCCCATTATTATTGATCTGTAGAGGCAAGGTACAGTGAAAAACAACATAGCTCATCATTTCTCATTTGTTTGTTTAATATACAATGAAATGTTACAGGTTTTAAACAGGGGTGTTAGAAAATAGGACATAATTAAAACCTACCTTTTAGTGTTTTATTCACTGATTACAAATAAGGCTATTCACTGTAGGTACCCAGAGTATACATATTGATTAGAAAATACCATGTTCTACCAGCTGTTTCTATCACATCTTAAGTATTTGTTTCCTAAGTGTTTTATTCACTGATTACAAATAAGGCTACTCACTGTAGGTAGCCAGAGTATACATATTGATTAGAAAATATCATGTTCTACCAGCTTTTTCTATCACATCTTAAGTATTTGTTTCCTCCTCAGAATTTATTGCTGGTTTGCTAGAGATTAAATTAGAATGAAATAAATACTTGGAAAGTAGTGGGGAAATGTCTCTGTAGTTGACACAGGAGACGCCAAATTCTCTGCTGTTTACAACTGGTGTAGCCATTTACAGATAGTACAACCGTTTGATTTGATGGCGTTTCATACTCTCTTTGTGTGGAAGGGATAGAGAGGGAGTAAGTTTTACAACTTTGTTAAAACGCAGCAAATACAATGTTACATTGAGTTAGGAAAACACAAGTCATGAGATGTGACTGAAACATCTGTTACAGCATCTGCTTCTTCATTAATCACCATCTTAGTTCTTGTCAAAAGCCTTGTCAAGACAGATTCCTCAATTAGGTCTAAAATACCCTCAACGTTTTAATAAATAGAATTTTGGGAATAATTTGATATTTTTCAAGACTGCTGACTTGCTGCATGTGTCAGAATTGGTGTCACTTCATAGAATCCAACTGTACAAATCTCCTCAATGCTGATTACTTGAAGTACACAGCACTACAGGGGAGCAGTACCACTATGGACTGCTGCTTGCTCATTATCTACCACTTCTGTTGAAAAAGAAAGCAATTAAAAATACTCACTTTAGCCTCATTTGCTTCGCTTTTGCTGAGGCAGAATTGGGAAGCCCAGACCATAATGCACATAGAAACTTAAAAACCTGAACTCGCCTCTGTTGGTTTTGTAACCATTTTATTGCAGTATTTTCATGGCTGTAGCTTACAAGATCACACACTTGTAGGTTACTGCATATGATACATGCACTATGATGTATCTTTCATGTATGAAAGTATTTTTCACGAGGAGGTGTGTTTTCCTTCTGACCTCAGTGGAAAAAAGGATTCTGTAGAAGATGTGGAGACTCTCATTGAAATTGTATCTGCAAATCTGCAAAGATTTTTGTAGTCATTAAGCTTGACTTTGTGACTGGGAGTTTAACATCTCATGACTATGCTGTTAGGCTTCTTTTTTCCTTAATCGTGGAATCACAGGATCGTAGAATGGTTTGGGTTGGAAAGGACCTGAAGATCATCTGGTTCCAACCCCCTGCCATGGGCAGGGACACATCACACTAGACCATGTCACCCAAGCCTCTGTCTAACCTGACCTTGGACACTGCCAGGGGGCTGTGAACCATAACTGTGCTGGCCTTTTTCAGTGTCCCTTCTGTTGAAAGTTGTTATTAGCTATTGCAGAAGGAATGGTGTGTTGGCCTTTTCTGGATGGAGAGGATGACAGCAGTATCCTTTTTACCTCTTGACTCCTGTAGAGGGAGGCATTACCCATTGGATTTTTCCTTCCAGTTTTCCGTGTGGAATTAGCTGATGCTTTCTGAAGTTCTGTTTTCGTGAGCGTCAGCTAGATGCTGATCTGAATAAACTCTTGTTTCTTACACTTATTTCATAGTCCCCCAGTCACTCAGCAAAATCTTACACAGATTATACGTGCCTTATGTTTTTCAAATTAAAAAGCCTGGGATGAAATGTAGCTTTCTTCAGTCAGTGGATTGGATTCTATATGAAAACTGTTGTAGTATTAAATCAGGTAATTAGATCTCAGACAAGAAACTTAATCTCATCTGCTGACAAGCCCACACTGAAGTCTAAAAAGCTATTGCATATTCAGTTTATGTATGATATAATGAATGAACAATACTAAGCTCTCAATAGAAGTTATTAGGTTGTCAGAGCTAAGAGGTGCAAACAGGAGTTACAGCTTTCGTAGGTAGCACCTTAATGACAGAGACCTCTGAAATGTGGAATTTCCATTGAATTAACAAAGGAAAAATAATCAAAATCATGTCTGGTGGTGAGGTTTTTTGCTTGTTCTCCCTGATTTATTCCCTTTAATACTGGAAGGATGGGGAGGAGACAAAACGGAGAGCTGAGAATGTTTCTGTTTTAAAAGAATAAATAAGTAAATGCAGTATTTAATCCAAAAAAGTTCAAATTCTACTTATCAAAACCATTGACTAAATAAACCACTTTGCATATTTGTTGTTACACTGCAGACAGGTTAAAGTTTGGAGAGTTTTTAAATGTGTAATTCTTCTGGTTTTGTAGTGTTGCATGATTTATTCTGATAAGCAAATGAATAATTAGTCAATAAGTGCAGTATTTTTCTTAATATCAGTATTTCTATCCTCAAGTTCTTGATCAAAACTGAGCATTTTAATATAAAGGGTTCTACAAACATTTCCAGTGTGTTTACTAAGCAGTATGTGCTGGCACAGTGGAGTAGTTGTTATTATGGGAATATGATACAGTGTGCAAACCCAGAATCATTCAGGACTCAGTCAAAAAGCAGTTTGTGGAAAAGTAACTCTGAAAATAACTTTATTTTTTTAATCTGGAGATCTTCCTCTAGATTGGAGCATATTGACTTCTTTTGGATACAGAACACAGGAAAATGAGAGAAACATTTTGACATTGGAGACATTGTTCTGGGTCGTAGGGTCATAAATGGTTTGGGTGGGAAAGGAGCTTAAGATCATCCAGTTCCAACCCTCTGCTATAGTCAGGGATGCCTCACACTAGACCATGTCACCCAAGGCTCTGTCCAGCCTGGCCTTGAACACTGCCAGGGATGGAGCATTTATTACTTCTTTGGGCAACCTGTGCCAGCACCTCAGCACCCTCACAGTAAAGGACTTCTTCCTTATAGCTAACATGAACTTCCCCTGCTTCAGTCTGAACCCATCACCCCTTGTCCTATCACTCCAGTCCCTGATGAAGGTCCCTCTCCAGCATCCTTGTAGCCCCCTTGAGACACTGTAAGCTGCTCTGAGGTCTCCACGCAGCTTCTCTTCTCCAGGCTGAACAGCCCCAATGTTCTCAGCCTGTCTCCACACAGGAGGTGTTCCAGCCTCTGCTCGTCCTCATGGCCTCCTCTGGCCTTGTTCCAACAGCCCCATGTTCTTCTTATGTCGAGGACACCAGAAATGCACATGTGTCTTCCTATGTGCAGAGATACTGAGAACACACCTAGAGTGCAGATTTCAAATGCAAGCAAATAAGACTATTCCAATTAATTATATATTATTAAAGTTACTATTTATGGGATGATTTTTTAATGTATCATCTTGTGATATGATCCATTCTGTGGTTTCAGTCTGTGGTGCAGGATAGGAAGTGTGGGAACAGAAGAGGGTGTCTTTTGGAGTATTGAATCTTGGGGAAGGGGTAGGATAGCCTCTTCCCCAAATATATTTACAACAACCTGTTGATGGAGGACTTACAACTCAGAATCTAGTAACTAAGCCCATTTCTGCCACTAAAATAGCTGACTTGTGTGATTGTTTTCTCTGGCTGCAAACTTACTGTTAAAAATGAAAGGTAACACATTGAAATACTTGATTAAGTGAAACTCCAATATCACAACATGACATGAAATCTGCAAAGCACAACAGAAGTAACAAATATTTCTGATAAGGAAACAAAACCATCTTGAAATGTGAACTGCTTTGCATAAGGTCCTATGATGAGCATTAAAGATGACAAGTAGGAAATACAGTCTTATATGGATCATCAGAAATTCTAGTATTCCAAGAACCACGCCAGAACCACAGAAGAGTTCTAGCAGATTATGGCCAGTTGTATTTTACAGCACTGTGGAATAGAGACTTCAGAAATCCACTCTTTTGGTCCAAAAAAGTTATTTTTAAGGGATTTTGTTTGCAGATTTCCTCAGTTCAGAGGGTTTGAAGCCTACTTTTCTCTTGTTAGAAGGGCTGTGTTGGGTTTCCACTGTAACTATTAGTATTTTTTAGGGGAAAAGAGGGAAGGTAAGACTGGTCAGTGCAGGGTGTATAGCCAGTATGAATAATTTCAGGTATATAAAAAAACCATACAGAACATTAGATGTTTAAAATTGAAGATAGGCTGGAAATAAACTCAAAATAAGCTCATGCAAGTGGTAAAACTGCTTTGTTTCATTTTTAGCAGTATGGGAGGATATATTCATCCCAGGTACTATTTACTGTACTGCGAACTGTACTTCCCTACAAAATAGGCAGAGGCCATATAAGAGTCAAACTCCAGTTTGAACTAACACATTTCCTGCAAAATCTGATTTGTCAGGTATGGAATTTCCATAGGACAGTTTCTTAAACATTTAGTAAGATGTTTTTACCTCTCTCATTCCTCTACATGTTTTCATACTCTCATAGTGTTTCTACTCTAACCCACTGTGAAGCACCTAAAGCCTTGTCAGATTTAAACTAGTATTTTAACAACTTAAGTTCTTGGATTATTTATTCATTTTGTTTGATCCATACCTAAGAAAATACATACCAAACAGCAACACATCTCATAGCCACAATATCATGTTAATAACTAAGGACCTTTATTAATGAGTTTACTCTTCTACTGTTTTCAGGAGAGCTGTGCCAGAGTGCTGCTGTTCCGGGGAGCTGACAAGGAGATAAAGAATTACAACAGCCAGTCTCCATTTCAGGTAAAAAAGAACACCCCTTCCCTCTGCCCTCCAGAGATATACACCTGTAGCGTAAGATAACTGTCAGTTTTAAAACTGTGGCTGTTGTGGAATGCTGTAAGTGAAGATGTCCTGGAATAGCTAGGAATGAGAGGAAACCACACTCCCTTAGCTGGTGACACTGTCTACGAGTTTGAGAATTATATGAGCTGTGCTGATAAAACATGAAATGTCCTGCAGTCAAATGTACCTTGCTCTGTGATTATCTCGTCCTCTGTAAGATAGATCTAAGGGGTGACCAGGCAGCTCAGCTTTGCTTGGCCCCAGTTGACTTAGCCAGAAAGAAGCTTTTCCTTCCTTGGGTGTGAGGCCAAAGAGCTGGGTTAAGTTTCAGGGTGGGATTGCTTTAATGCACTGTCAGTGGTAAAAGTTGAAGCCGTCATCTCCATCTCCAAAAGAAAACAAGTGTTTCTTCAGGTTAGTCAAAACTTACCAGATGATTTTTTCACTGTTTTCTTATATTGAAGTATTTTTCTGAAAGCTCAGTTAAAAATCCAAATGGAAGAAAATTGTTTGTCCAAAGGGTTGTCAGGTATGGCTGACAACCTTAAGCTCTTATTTCTGAAGCAGTCTTAATTAGCCTGGATTTCAAACATTCCTAATGCAAACTGACATGTGAGGAATAGGGATGAAAGCTGTAATGTCGTAAGAAAAAAGAACAGAAAGAATTTTTTTCAAGTTATGGAAAATGGTGCTTCTGGAAGAAGGATGGCACAGTGCTACTGAAAGGGACTGTCCTCCTGTGAAATGCGAGGGGCTGTTTCCCAAAATCAAGTAGTCTTTCAACCAGAAGGAATCCTGCTTTACCTTTGCTTGTTGCATCTTTCCCATTACATCCTCGCTTTGGATAATGCTGGCATAGAATTCAAAGATGTTCTTGCTCTTTTCTCATGCTTTGACAAGTGAAATAGTTGGGATATTAACTGTGTCCATGTGGGTCTCTGAGTTGGCTCCTCAAAGGTTATGTGTAGGTAACGCCTCTGAATGTCAGGCTTTTAAAACTCAGCCAAGTAATTCCATATCAATTTAACTATCTCCATATTTTGGATGTTTTCTCGGTGTATGTTCTGTATCCCAGGGTATTCAGAGTTCTGCCTGAAAATCTCAGCCAGTTCATTCTTGAGTTTTGGGACCATTTTCCCAAAACTGGGCAACAGTGCATTAATAGTTTAATTTCAGATGTCATATTTGAACTGCTGATAGTCTGCCACCTAAATATGTACTAAGCACAATCACTGCACATTAGAATTACAGAATGGTTAAGACATGGAGTAAGAGGAAAAACTAATTATTAGAGGGATGGGTTCTGGTGTCATCTCTTTACTCTTTACCTTTATTTACTGCTTTATGTCTTTGAGATTAATATTTCTTTTTGATTTAGTATTTAATGTGGGGAAGGTAAACGGCAGTTTCCATTTGTCTTCCTCTTTGTGCCTACTGTTCTTCCTCTTAGATCAAGAAAATACAGGGGGGAAAAGGCAGAGAAGAAAACATTTTTAGAGGCTAGAGCTGGTGGGTGTAGGGCTTGGAGACATGAAGGATGAGTAGCCAAGGCTAAATAAAATTAAGGGAGCACAGGAGACAGATGAAATAATTTTAGGAGTAGGGTATAGCTGTGGAAATTCATTTACTGACCAGTGAACTATGTCTAGGCCTGACGGAATAAAATCCTTTCTGTTATCATTTATTATATGTTACTACATAATATTACACTATATAGTATTATATGTTACTATGTGCTACATATATTATTATATATAAAATTATATGATCATCCCCCTGTACTCAGCACTGGGGAGGCTGCACCTCGAATCTGTGTTCAGCTCTGGGCCCCTCACTGCGAGATAGACATTGAGGTGCTGGAGCGGGGCCAGAGAAGGGCAACAGAGCTGGTGCAGGGCCTGGAGCACAAGTGTGATGGGGAAGGGCTGAGGGACCTGGGGGTTTAGTGTGGAGAAGAGAAGGCTCAGGGGGGACCTGATCGCTCTCTGCAACTGCCTGACAGGAGGATGGAGCCAGGAGGGGGCTGGTCTCTGCTCCCAAGGAACAAGGGATAGGACAAGAGGAAATGGCCTCAAGCTGCCCCAGGAGAGGTTTAGGCTGGAGCTTAAGACCAATTTCTTCACAGAGAGGGTGCTCAGACATTGGAACAGGCTGCCCAGGGCAGGGCTGGAGTCACCATCCTTGGAAGTGTTCACACACCATGTAGACAAGGCTGTCAGTGACATGGGTTAGTGGTGGCCTTGGCAGTGCTGGGGAATGGTTGGACTTAATGATGTTAAAGGTCTTTTCCAACCTGGTTGATTCTGTGATTCTATGTCACATTTCTGGTGCTTGGGCTTTTGACTTCCCCTAGCACGGACAGAAGGACTGGCACATAGGTTGGCTTTGTTTTATCCTTTCTAGATCCACATTCCTAAAAAAAGGAAATTACTCTATGGTGTCTTACTTTCAGGGGTAAGAAATGCAGGAAAAGTTCTAGTTTCTGTGGCTGGAGTGAGTAGAGAAAACCATGACACCAGCACTGCAATAAAGCAGCATTAAAATTAATTCTTGGCCATCTGTTGCTGACCCAGTGGATCAAACACCATAAGTGAAGTTACAAACCTGTGCAGAATCCCCTTGAGTTAATAGGGTTTTGCATACTAAAAATGTTTACTCATGTAATCAGTAGCAAGGAACATTGAAGCATCTCAGATGTACATTATGAGACCGGTTGTAGCTGCAGCATCTATTCCTTTGAGTAACCTCCATTATGTTCCTTTCTCAGAAATCTGAAAAGATGATTCTTTTGAATTGCTGCTTAGAAAACTGATGATATGAAAACTGTGCTATTCTGTAAAACAAAAGGATCCAGACATGGAGAAATTTGTGTGTTGCTTTCAAGGCCTGCCAAAGCGTTATTTATTTGGATGAAAATGAGCAGCAGAGTTTGTATCTAGCATTAGCTTCAATGAATGTAGTGTAATTTTACCACCAGAGAGGATGTGCCTGTGTTCACTTCTTACCAAATCACAGGGCTTATTAAAACAAGCACGGCTTTATCGGATCATATGGAGGGAAAACTAATCTGGACTGAACTCTGTGCCACTTTATTCAGGTATCCCACATTGTGTGCACATCTCTGCCTGGGATCTTTTCTGTGTTAGCAAAGTTAGTGTTGGAATGGCCTAGGCAGAAAAAGCTTGTCTTTATTTCCTAATGAAGCACTTAAGCTTTTATTAGCTATCTTTGAGGGAGCATGTTTCATCCTCACTGATGACTGGGGTCCATTAAGTTAGTAATCAGTGTTGAATACAGTTGATGTCACCCATAGCTGAAAGTGTCTGTGACTGTCAGCTGTGGTAGACAGTGCTCATAGGCTGTACCCTGCAATCACAGAATATGGGTCAGCAGGAATTTCATAGACTCACAGAATCACAGAGTGATATGGATTGGAAGGGATTGTAAAGCTCATCCAGTTCCAATCCCTTGCCATGGGCAGGAACACCTTCCACTAGAGCAGGTTTGGTTCAAGTTAGCCAACCTGGCCTTGAACCCAGCCAGGGATGGAGCATTTCTCTATATGTTTTTTTGTGGGGTCTTCCCCTCACTTAGTAAGTATCAATGTTTGTATGGATGCGAGGTCAATCACAAATCCCTCTGTCCTCCCCGTGGATGTTCCAGGTGGATTGGGGCAGTTCCTCCATCACTGTCTTTGGTCTAAGTGTGACCAAGTGAGGAAATTGTGTGTACTGTGTGTTTTAGTTAAAGGGTGACCAAGCAATGAGAGGTAGAATGAAACCCGTGCCACATCATTATATTCTATTGCCAGTTGTTTATTCATCACTCATTTATCCATCCTGTCCTGTCTGGGTAATCAAAGTACCTTACACACTAATTATTCTGTACTAACAGATGGAAAAAAAGCCAGTGGCATTACAGAGCTGCAAGTGCTAGTTAATAATAAGCTGTTACATACATGGGGCTTGGCCATTTATCCTTTGAAGTAAGTAAAACTGGAGCAGGGATGTGCTTTCCTTTGTAGGAGTGAATGGATGTGCCCTCAACCATGCCTGCTGTGAGTACTGCTTATGCCTCCACAACAATTCATTCATACCTTATGATAGAACTTGCCAAAACATGATGTTTGCCACCAACACACACTACACGATTTACAGTTCTCATACACTGGCTTACAAATGCTGAAATGTAACTTCTGTTCCAGCTATAGGTTAACTTCAAGGTTTCCAGTGGTTTTAGGGTTTATCTTGCCTTTCTATTGTATTAGAAAAACACAAAATACCCTTTCAGAAAAATAGGTTATCCATGATATCCTATCAACATCCGTAGTTTTCCACACATTACATGTGCTCCGAGATTAATGTAAAATCATTTCTTGTCTATCTGGCAAATATTAATCCAGTAGCTTGGGAATCTGAGTTTTGCAGTGTTTACAAACTGTTGATACTCTCTTGTGTAAGTCAAAATGATGTTTATCATGTTTTTCCTTTTTCTTCTAGTAGCAGAAGCTCTGTGAGTAGTTCATGTGATTTCATATGGGCTATGAAGCACTTTCAAGCTTTGAGCTCATCGCGCTAATAATTTGTCAGTGTTTTTAAAGCACGTGTGTTCATATACACTATTCTAAGGTTCATTTAGTGACACCTTTTAATGGCAGAGTTGTACCTGAGGATGATTTCTCTCAGGTGTACCTGAGTATTGACCGTTGCTGTCCCAGGTCAGCATGGGTTAGCGTTGTGCTGATGTTACATAGATGGCAGGAGGAGCAGTGGTCTACAGGCTCCACTGCAGGTAGAACTGTTCCTTTCAGTGTGTTGGCTGTACAGCTATTTTCAACTGCTCATATTTTTGCCAGGTTTGAGTCATTTGAAATGAAATTTTTCCATGCCTGGTGTCAGGCAGCATTGTTCAGAAAAACAAAATGATTCAGCTCTTTCGGTGGATGGGTGAGGGAAAACATGTGTTGTTTTGCTCATACTGAGAAACTCTGTTGACCCACCTCTCCCTGTCCCATCTCCCCTGTTGTGTTATGTTGTTTTGGTTTGTTTTCTTTAATTGCCCTGCATGCTGTTGGTGATCTCCATGTTAATAATGTGGCTGTGTAAACTGGTTTGCAGTCTGACTCAAACAGAGGGGCTCCAAAGCCAGAGTGCGTATTTGGATGCTAAGCTGGCTGGGGGGAATAGAGACATTCACAACTGGCCATGGGGAAGTGAACACTGAGCTTGGAGGTGGGTGAGACAATATGAGACTGGCTGGGAGCCTGAAAAGGTAGAGTGAATGGAGCAAGACCCCTGCCCAAGGCAGGAGGGTTGGAACTAGATGATCTTTAAAGGTCCCTTCCAACCCAGACCATTCGAGGATTCTCAGATTGATAAGGGTCTTGGAGATTTTTAATCATCAAGGGCAGAAGAGAAAGAAAAGGAGATGAGAGGGGAAATGGGGACTGACTGTATGAGAAGGGAGTCTTGCTTGGCTAGTGGTGCTGGGGAGGAAGCCTCAGACTGGGGAGATGAAACTGAGGGGCCAGGGAGGATCGGGCTCTCAGGAGGAGGATGTGCACACAGTACTCCCAGCCCTGCTAGTGGGCTGAAAAATCACTTTTATTATCCAGCATATCACTAGAATGGCTTCTCAAACCCTACTTCTGATTTAGGTTATTATAATTCTTAATTTCTATCTTTTGATGAAATTTGCAGGCAAAGGACAAGAAGTTATTCTGAGTTTTTTTTGTCTATGACTTTTGAAAGGGTGAAATCCAGATTTTAAAACTAAAAATCTGAGAGGTGCCTAACTTATGCTAATGGAGCAGATGAATTACACAAGGACAGGTATTTATTTTCGTCCTAATTCCTTTCCTGAAGCACCTGTATGAAGAATGCATCACTGAATATTGGGTATTAATGGCAAAAAATATAGCTCTCTTCTCATGCTGCATTCTGCCTTTAGTCAGACTTTCAGCTTTTGTCTTGATTTGAGTCAAAATGGAATTTATTCATACTTCCTTTGGTGGTTTTATTTTTTTTGTGTTAATCAGTTACATTGTAGTTTGCAGTACAGGAATAATAGGTAAAGGTCAGTTTGTCATGGAAAAGTGTACGGTCTAATTTGCACTTAGTCATTTGTCATATTTAGATGTTGATAGGAAAACATTTAAGATTTTAATCATATAAACTCACCAAAAGTACTAGAATAAATCTAATAATAAACTCTACAGAGAATGGCTTTTAAAGGCTTGGGCACAGAGGTATTAGTAACAGTTGCATTTGCCATTTTTAAATCTACACAAGTGACCATACCAGAACAAACTATGGATTTTTCCTTTAAAAATAAGGAAGTATGTGAGTATGTATATATGCAGGAATACTCAACATATATTTGTCTTATAAAGACATAATTAGAATAAACTAAAAAGTAGGAGTCTTATGGTGATATACCCAGGTGCAAACAAGGATTAGTTGTGATATGTTTTCTCATCGCTTGCTTTGAAGTGCTATTTATGCAGAGGAACACATGTTCTCCTTTGAGAAGCAGATGTATTTATGCCTTTGTGGTGTTGATATGGTATCTGCCAGGGTATTAGGGGTAATGTTGGCAAATGAACATATTCCTGAGAATAGCAGGGATACAGGATGTTGTTCCGAGTAATGCTTCCAACAGGAAAGTGCTTGATGGCAAGTTAGAGGTCACCTCAAGTGTCAGCAGGTTTCCTGCTGTTTGAAGTATTGACAAACTGAGGCAGATGCTTCTCCTGACTGGCACATGAAGTGCAATATCCAAGGGCCACTATTTGGTTCATGATCCAGCTGGTGACAGCAAAATAACAAAGCTGAAGTAATACTCATGCTGAAACCATGAGACAGCAACAATGCTTCTTCCTCAGCTGTTTCTGAAAATACTGCAGCTACTTTTGAAGCTGGACCTCAGCCCAAGGGGCTTTCATTAGTACTCTTGCTTGGCTTAGTAAGGACTAGGTATAACAAGAGAACAGGAGCCGAAAAATACATCTGGGTATAGAATGGGTTTGCAATCCAATCACCTCGATGCAGAGGTGGTTTGCACACTGCTGGCTGATCACTCCTAACCTTTGTTGTAACCCCTGTTGTTTTTCGGAAGAGAAGACAAATGGAAGTGAAAGGAAAACAGAAAGAAATGAGATGATGTGATTGTCTTTTATTGAGAAAGGCAAACTATTACCACACTTGGAGAGGCTAAAAATACTTAACTGCAGAATGTGTCCTTTTTAAAAGCTGTTGTTGCTGCACAGTTGTTCTGTGACTGTAAACTTATGGAGGAGTCTCCATAAGACCATCTTTTGTATTGATCTCCATGAAAATAATCCCAGGCCTTTTTTCCCACCTTTGTGCTTTCCCTCCCCACTCAGGGGTGTCCAGCTGAAATGCCTGGGGTGTTCCCACGTGCAACAGGATTTCCCTGGGAAAAGCAGTGTATCCAAGCTAGCTAGGAGCCAATCTGTTTTTCCACCTACTTCCAAAAGCTCAGAAGCAACTGAAACTGGGTTATAAAAGGGAGAGAATTAAGCAAACTTAATTGTAAGGGTCACTACCAGTTGTTGCCTCAAAGAAAGAAAGGCTCGTGTATGATTCAGACACAATTAGTTGTCATGGGCGAGGTTGCAGAAGGCAATGGAGATTTGTATAATCTTAATTATATACATATTAATATATATAAAAATATAAAAAGCTGTGTTTTTTTTGAGTTATTAATGCTATTTAGTTTCTCTATAAAATGTAGTACCTTATTACATTTTGTATGCTGCTGTTTTGTGTATGTAGTTGCTTTAGTGACACTGATTGAATAGTCAATAGTAATGAACCAGAAATATCAGGGGAACTGAAATCCACCTTTTGTGCTGAGGCTATTTCTACCATGATGACCAGGATGCCCAGCAGTGTCCTGCTGTTCTCTGGTGGTCCTCTATCTGCTTGTGTCTGGACGGATTGTCACAACTTCAGACAAGGTATAAGGAAGACATTTTTTATGATGAGGGTGGTGAGACACTGGCACAGGTTGCCCAGAGAGGTTGAAGATGCCCCATCCCTGGAAACACTAAGGTCAGGTTGAACTGGGCTCTGAGCAACCTGGTCTAGCTGAAGATGTCCCTTCTTATTGCTGGAAGCTTGGACTGGATGACCTTTAAAGGTCCCTTCCAACCCAAATCCTTCTTTGGTTTTATGAACTTGGAGTTCATAAACTGGGAAATGGTATTTTTGTGCCCATGCAGTGCTGAGCACAACCTGTGAGTGACACTTGGGGGTACTTTAGGCCTAGAAGTACACATTAATGATCGTAGTGATGGTTTGGTGATGTGGTGACTCTTGCTTTTGCACATCAATACAGGCTATTCAGTGTTAATTTCTGGCAATATCTGAGTGAATACTTGTTGCTTATAAAAATTGAGGATCTCTGCCTCTAGGACAGACTTAGCATCTTCTTGTGTTGCTGTTTGGAGAGAACATTCATGACAAGCAGTTGCATACACTGCTGTCCTGTGTCCATCTTCATCAGAGCATGTTACTGGCATTGACTTCTACAAGACTCCTGTTTGCAAAGGTTTTATTAGAGCTAACCCATGGAGTTTTGAGTGAATCCACCAAATGTATCAGGTAAAATAATCGTAGTATTCTATTAACCTGATGTATTTTTACCCTAAGGGCTTTCAGGAAGTGTTTTCAGCCATTCAGGTTAGCAGCTTAAGCAACACTGTATTATTAAGTGTTTGCAGAATTGAATCCCATAAACAGCTTTTACTGTGAAATAGTGGGCAGGATCCTACTGCCTGCTGTGAGTAGGAAGACATTTTGCTGTAAGTGTTTGAGGAAGAAGCTGCTCATGTAGCACATTTTGGGTTTTCCATGAGGTGAAAGGTTTTATCCTAGAGCAGCACAGACCTCTAGACACTCGAGCGGAGCTTTCTGTGTCGCCTGACATGTGCTGCAATGTCAAGAAAGCAAAACCTAGCAAGTAGCACACTTTCTAAAAGAGTTCAGCTGAAGAAGGCAGCACTTCATGGCGTTTTGATTTAGCATATTATGGAGGGGGGTGTGTGTGTGTGTGAAGAGAAAATTAAGTCAATTTTATTACTGGCTGTGTCTTAGCTGCTTTCGTCTGATGCTGCAACCTGGCTTTAGCTGCTTGCAGTAAATACTCCTTAGCAATTGCTGCTCGCCCATGTAGCAGTAATAAGGGTTATGTAATAACTGGCTTCTGATGGCTCTTCCCAGCTTGATCTAGATTTTCCCCTGGAATAAGTCTGTAATTGTAAATGTGTGTATCACACTGTTTGCTTTTTCATTTCAATTATTAAAACGCAAGTGTAGAAAGACACATCTTACTGGAGACTGACTTGCTAAGGTGGTGTTTTAGCAGAGAAGCAGAAAGAAGATGGAATCTTTTTCTCTCTTTTTAAACCAGATTTAACATTAAATTTCCCAATTCATGCAGAGACCGAGGAAGAGGCTTAATACAGTCTGTACAAAGTAGGGTAACCTAAAAATCTTTATTATTTCTCATCTAAAGAAACAGGAGGAGGTAAAAGAACGCCGCGAAGCTGCAAAGTTGTACCTGGGATCTTCCTTTTTTGCTCTCTGCCATGTTTTGTGGTCACTTTAAGGGACTACCCCTGTATTCAGTTCAACACTTTCTGGCAAGCTGGTTCTTGCATAACAATGGAGCCTTTTGTCATAGGACTTAAGTTTGCATTTCAAAGTGAGAGAGTGAGGTGGGTTAGAAGTGATTTGCTGACATGTTGTAAAGAAAGGACTTACATTATTTTATCTTGGTGTTCATGCTGGTTTTGCTTAATCTGAAGGTATTCACTCGTGGTTTATTGATGAATAGGAGTAGTTAAGTTTTAAGAACACAGTTGTGTATGTTCATGAAAGGCCAGTGTAAAATAAAATACAGATTCTGCTTTTAAAATCAGAATGAGGTTACTGGAAAATGAACAGGGCTGCCTAGAGGCGTTTTAAGTGTCAGTCCTGTGTAGAGTCCTGCAAAGACAGCACTGCAGGACATAAAGAGACTAAAAGGAGGTCATTCCCTGTGATAGCCTTCTCTTAATTTTGACTTGAATTCAGTAAGTTAGTCAGCCCTGGCACTGTTTCATGGCTACTGAGTGTATTTCAAAGACCCATAGGAACTGTAAAGCCTCTTGCAAGCAAAACCAGCATTTTAGCAGTGAAAATGTGCCAGCACTGTTATGTTCACAGTGTACTTCCTTGATAATACTCTGCTAAATTCACCTCATGTATTTGGATGCACATTGTTGTATATTTGCTTATTTTTAAAATACTATTTGCTCAAAAAGGGAAATTCCTTGTTCTTTTGAAGTGCCTGAAATTCTGTTTGATTGCACTGGAGTGGAAGCGTGTTCTCACACTTCGGATTGTTTCCAAGCCATGCTACCCAATCTTTCTATATAATGTCTCCTACTGAATATGATTACTTGTAATTGGCATTGCCTGATTTTAGTAGCATGCTGTTCTTTAAAGTTACAAAATGGCACACTGCATTGCAACAGATAACTTGCATTATGCAAAGTCTTTAGCACCTAATAGCTAATTGGCTATAGCTGAAAACAAGATGCTTTCTCTTCTGAGTGAAAACTTTGGGAGAGTTTTGGGAGGCAAAAATTGTTCTTGGGAGGCCAGTTGTCATTTTTTTCCCATTCCTTGAGCAGAGTGTGAGACACTGATGCATTCCCTCTTGGCCAATGTCTCAGCTGGGCAATGGCATTTTTGCACCAACTATATGGTACTTTCCATGAGGCTTAGACTGAAAAGGTGTGAAAAACGCTTTAAATCTTAGTGCTGCATGCAGCACTACTAGAAGTTTAACAGCCTAGTCTTTGGTTAGTATTAAAAGGTAGCCAGGGGATGAGCATGAGGTGGTCCTCACCATGGAAGCTGCTGACATTGCTTGGAGGACTTACATAAGGGACGGCACCAGCGCAGTAGGGTTGCCTACGTGCCGCGCTCTGCCAAGCAGGAATACTTTGACCTTAATACTAAGGTAGAAGCAATGGTGGCAAGCCTTTGTTTAAACAGTGCTAAAATGATCAAGGGAATGATGAAGAGCCTCAAAGAAATATTGGCCCTTTCCCATAATTTATATTTTCAGATGCTAAAACTAGTTGTTGAGCAAATGTAAGGTATCTATTTTAAGATACTGCATGTCAATATCTGACTACAGATGGCTCCATGAATCATAGTTGGAAGAAGGAAAATGTTAGACACTAAGATATTGTTGCTAAGAGATTTTTGTACACAGTATGCTAACATGTGCTGGCAAATTTGGGAACAGTAGCAGCAGCATGCTTTTGGAGAAAAAAAATTCAGTGGTGAAGAAACTGTCTTCAAAGGACTATTTAAAGGATAGTAACATTATTGTGCTTTGTTGTATCAAGAACTGATGAAGATGAACTTGTCTTTCAAGCAGATAACATACAGAAAACATCCAAAAGGTAAAGCTAATCCTGCTATCTGATGGACTTAGAAAGTGAAGAATAGAGAGAAAAGGAAAAGAAGACTTTGGGGGTTAAATAAAGCAAGTTTCAAGAAGATTAAAGGTGATGATTGCTGATATTTTGCCATCTACTGGACATCAGATATATTAATATACAAAGTTAGTGCCTTTCAAAATGCATAATGTTAAGTTTGTCTTACATTATCTAATTAAAATTGCTAAGAATTATTTTCTGTCCAGGAAAGAAGCATGTCCGAAAACGCTGAGTAGGATTTTTTACTTCTGATCTTTCAGAGCATTACTATAGAGTCATTTAGGGAAATTTGCAACATTTTATTGTCCTGGTAGAGAATGTGGGTTATTTCTGCACTTCATAGAAATCTTTACTGAGCATCATTTAAAGAAAAGATATTTAAATGTTACTGCTTTTCTTTATTCTATGTCTGTTTTGTTCATCTTATTTCAGTGAGTTTTACTGAAACTTGAAAATGTTACAGCTCAAGTAAAGCTTCAAAGTGATAAAATGAATTGGTAAAATGAATTTTATGAACTAAAACCTCAGTTCTGATATATTTTCAACAAAAAATATTATTATATGTACAAAATATCACCCAGCTATCAACTTCCGAAAATAGTAACTTGCTTTGGACACACTACTAATAGTTGTATTAGATCTCAGCTTTAGAACAGATTACTTTTAAATAAGTTTGGGAGTGTAAATGTGTGTCTCCATAATGTGAAACATATATATCTTCTTGAGGTCATGTCTCATGTCATCCTTATTATATGTATTCAGAAGTGTTCTTAGAATAAGAGAGTGGATTAGTGATATTAATAGTATATTAATCAAGCATTTGGTTTTATTTTAGAATGAGGTGAACGAAGAAGCTTCCGCTAATTTTCTTTACAATGTTGTAGCCTCTAAGTCAAAAACCAGCTGTAATAAATCCAACTATAAAATGTGGGATGATGCTTTTGCCCTTTGATTTTGGAAAGTAAAATACAGAGTTCATGAATATTCAGCATTTCTGTTTGAGATTATACGGCTATTGTAGCTGTACAGAATTTTCCAACTAGTTCAGAAAAAAAACCCCTTTTTTTTGTATGTATTGAATTCTTAATGTCTCCTCTAACTGAAAGTACCTGAAGTCTATGTTGTGATTTGAGCTCTGAACAATAGTTGCCAAATTATCGCATTTTGCCAACGTATTACAAGAGAATGTATTTCCAAAGCAGACTGAGTTCTAGATATGTTCTTTTATTTCTTGAACAAGTAAACACGCCTGCATGTACAAGCTCTCTGAAATCATGCACAAAACCAATAGTGTTTGATGGATACATTTTTCTCCCACACCTATGGAAAAGAAATTTGGAACGCAGCTTGCTTCTTGCTTTTGCAAACCGAACTCCATCTGTACCACTGAAGAGAGCTTTAAAATCTACATGCTGCTCGTGTATGAGAGCAACTAACGCAAACTGATTTCAGATCTCGTTGTCGGAGGCTGCAGGGTGTGCTGTATGATTTTGTATCACTATTTATCGGGGATGGAACCTCATGGTGCTGTGTGAGAGACAAGTCTTTGCTTTTGACAACCTAAATTTGACTTTCTGATGTCCTTGTGGGTGACCACTGCGTATCTGATGGGATGCTGGGACAGACTTCAGGGTGGCTCTAGGCTCCAAAAAGCCTTTACTACTTTGTTGTATTGGGGAGAGCTTTTCTTTACAGAGGACACTGTAGAAATGCATTGAAGCTGAACTATGGTGCCTTTTCAGTGCCCCACATTGAGGACCATTAGATTTTGATGTCAAATCAGGGAGATGTCTGTCTCAAAAGGTTGTCATGATAATGGAATGGTTTATTTTGCTGTAAAATTATCACCTCTTGATACAGAAACTATTCGGTGAATTGTTGATATGATTTTTGGTCTGGAAAATGATGGTTATTAAAAATGACAACATTTGTTGTATTTTTAATATTAAGAAAACACATCCTAATTATGACACATGGAAGAGCTTTTCTGTCAAGTCTTTTGATTAAGGAAGTGATCCCAACCATTCCTTGTAAATTCACTTGTGTTAATCCTCCCAAGTCTCTGCTGATTGTGAATCCTGTTGTGTAACAATTGTGACTGCTTGACTTGTGTTTAAATAATAGAGTCCTCAGTGGTAAAGTAATAGAGTTATTGTTAAAATAGTAGAGTCCTCAGTGGTAAAATAATAGTGTTAAAATAATAGAGTTAAATATTAATGTTAAAATAATAGAGTTAAAATAATACAGTTAAAATAATAGAGTCCTCAGTGGTAGAATAGATAATTTATTGGTTTATAAGTCTGTGATTCAAGTGGAAGGCAGTTTCTGGAGAGCCTTATGGTTACAGTCTCATTTAGAGGGTTGTTGCACCCCTTCCAGTGCCACCTGAAGATGGGAACACGTAGGGTAGTTGTCCTCAGAGTATCCTGTGTGTCCATGTGTGTTTCTGCTCCTTGGCTGAGACTCTAAGCAAAGTCATGACTGAAGTTGCATTTTGTCCTGGGATAGAACTGTCCCCTTTAATGTAGAAGTGCCATACCTGTACTCACTGCAATTCCAAGATTTCCTGAAAGACCGTCATTTGGTGAGCACTGCTGGGTGGCGGAGACAGTGGAAGGATGAAACTTCAGCCCTGAAGGAAAGAATAATGGAATGTACTTCCATCAGGAAAGAGATTTGTGAAAGATAAGGGGGAGAAAAAGCTGGCAGAGAGTGCTGCCTGCTTTATCATGACCTGCTGCTCGTGAACTGCAGCTACAGCTCTGCAGCCCAAACAGCTTCCTCTGCTGTTTCCATTTAGGCAGAGCATTCTAAAGCTTCATGTCTTGCCTGGTCTAAGATTCAAGCACAGAAGGAACCTCAGCAGCCTTGATTGAGAGTTGGACAGAAATGAACTAAGAGGCGCTCTCCTCACTCCCATGTAGAAAATTTGTCCAAGTTCATTGGCTGGATTTAAGAGGGGACAACTTCAATTTCTCTCTTTAATACTGTTTCTTAGAGCAGTTTGTTCCAAAGAGCGATAATGTAATTTGGTTTTGGTGCTTGCCTTTCAGGGACTAACCTATAAAGCTCAAAAATTGTATTTGCTAACAGGCTACAAAGATCTTGCTCTAATTTAATATAACTTCTACCTGTGATACATTTCAAGAGTGGAAAAAAATCAATTGTGAAAGGTTAGTGACAGGTAAAGTGTATATATAATTTCCAATTTCCCGAAAGGAACAAAGCACTGCATTAATCACAATCACAAAATCTACCTACTTGAATGTAAGTAATTGATATAATGAGAACTGCATTTATGAGGCTGAACTGAGACTGTGAGTCAGTGCTGCATCTGGTCCGGAGTCTGAAAACGTTAAGAAGCTCTGTCTCATTGAAGACAGAGTGACACTGTAACCGTTCATCTGTCAGGTAGCACTGTTTATACAAAGTACTCTTATTTGTCATTATTTAAACTAAATTTCTTTGGGGAACAGGAATCAGGAAAGCAGAACTAACCAGATGGGTCAAATATTTAATTTCTGAATTGACTTCTGAAAGCCAGCTTAAAACTGCCTGTATCCAGATGGAACGTTTCTGACTGTAAATATCAGAAGACCAGAGGGTGAGAATAATGCTGTGCCAGGAGAAAGAAATCCCCTTCTTGAGGTGCCTCACCAGTTAGGAGGGTTTCACTCCTCATCCAGTGCCCTTTGCTGGCCAAGTCATGGGGTGCCCCGTCTGCTGCTGGCTCCCCCCAGTCTCAGTGTCACAGCTGCTTCATTCATTCAGGTTTCTACTTCACTGAGCTGTCACTTAGTTACTAAGCATAGCAACTAGCCAAGTGTCAGTTAAACTCCTTCCCTTCCTCGCTCAGCTGGTGGCAGAGCATCTGGCATTGCCCGGCGTGGCAAAGAGTAATGTGCTGTAACCGGTTGCGTCGTTTGATAGAAACATCTGTCTGTGAGTCAGGGAGACCATGGGTTTGAGTCTAAAAAGCTTTGCTTCTACTGAGGTAGAGCAAAGTTCCATATAAATACGCAGCTTCTGGTCACACTCTGCATTAGGTGCCCTGACAGTGACAGCCAGTTCTGCTCCGCTGCCTTCCCAGTGAGTTGTTAACCCTGTGGCTTCGCGTTGACAGCCCTCCGTGTGTCACAGCTGTGACCTGTGCCAGTGGCTCCATTAACTTTTGTTATGATGACATTATGAAGACAGCATATTATGGAAGTAGGTGATCCCACCAGTCTAGGTGGGTTTACTCTACTTTCTTTTTATGTTGTATGAGTAATCTCTTGGTAAGATAGGTCTTCCTGCTTAGCTTTACTTTCTGCTCACTTCCTGTTGTTAGCATATGTACTTATTCACACCTGCCATGTATGTTATCAAATCTAATTTGAAAATAATTAGGTGCCCATGTTAACACCCTTAACATGGGGTCAGTTAAACTTGAAAGGGAGGGAGTTGATAATTGATTCTCTTTAGTTACTGTCATTCATATAAAACCGCCTCTAATGATGATTATAAAAAAAAGGAACCAAGAGTGATCTTGTTCTCTGGATTGTACAGTAGAAGCATGGCAGAGATCCCAACCAAATGGCAGCGCAGCAGAGAAGGATCCTGCTTTGAGTCTGCAGGAGCTTATGCAGGAACTACTTTGTCTTCCTTTTTAGCTGGACTCTGATTGACACCGTGCTGTGGCGCTGCAGGTGCTGTCTGATTCTGGAGCTGATGCAAAATAAATACACCCTTTAGAAATAGGGCAAAGCCCCCCAGGTTTTAGTGGAAATTGTAGATGGGTGATTTATTGGTATAATTTTTTTAAGGAGATTCATAAACAGAATTTATCAGATTCAGAGAACAAGGTGACATGCAGATCTGTGATGTAAGATAAGCGTCTTTGTGGCAAAAGCACGAAATGAAAGGCCATTTGCTGCAGGAATGAAAGAACCTGGTTTATAGTAAGGCTGCTGGATAGGCAGGTTTTAAAAGCTGCAATTTTTGAAGGCTCAGCATAACAGAGTCTGTAAGTAGCTGGTAGCTGCAAAGTGCTACCTCCAGCCTTTCACGGCAGTATTTCATGTCTGCAGACATGCATGTGCTGCGTTTGGATGACTGGAATCCAGTTCCTGCTGGAATTGGAAAAAACCTTTGCTGGCTGTGCTACTTTTCACTGCTAGGAAGAGATGTGATTGGGGAAAAAACCCCAACAAAACCTTCTTTCCTGCCATAACCTCTCAATCAGAAATCTAGCACTTGACTGCAAAACATCCTGAAAAGCAAAATACAGCTATTTAAAACCACATCAATTATGAAGTGTGTAGAGAATCAAACTAGTTTTTTCTGCAAAGTTACTACATTAGAATGTGTTTTTCCTAAAGTACAAAGAATTTAAGTACAAATATAGAGCTTCAGTTTGGTTCTGCTTTACTTTTCATCTTAACTGAGGGGAGATGGAGACTTTGCACTGCCTGAATTTGGGTCAAGCCCTGGATCTTGTGAAGACCATTCCCTTGTCCTAATGTGTTCATGCTTACAGTTTCATTTGGCCACTCTAAATGGTTCAGGACACATTTTACTGGGAAATGGCTGTGGTCTCTGTGCTTTGTGCTTTCCAACTATAAAAACTGAATGAGGATAATTTTGTATCTTTCTGATTTTCTCTGCCTTCACTTTCTCCCACACTCTTTACCCATCAAATTCAAGTGAAGTACATTGACATTGTGCCAAGAAATATTTGTACTTTTTAATTTTTCCTTGCCTTCTTTAGATCTTAACATATTTTTCCTTCCTTTTTGCTGTAAGAATTTTGCATGCTGTTTTTAGTGAATTGAAGTAAATGAAATGGAGAGAAATGGTACCCTGAGCTGCTGAATCGAGTGTTTGAATCAGAAGCAAGTACAGGAACAATTCTCTGTCAAGCTGTCTCTTAGTTATGTGGCAATATCTTTTTTTCAAGTAATAGAATGTGTTTATTACTTAAACAGCAGGTTTATACTTAAAATCTACTTTATATCAAAGATTCTTTTATTTGAGTAACATAGCTGCTGTCTAGCAAGCTGCCTGTCACCGGTGTGTTCCCTGTTTGAGTTTTCCATGTTAATTAGGTGTAATGTTGAAGAGAGGTATTACTGCTTGCTTATACTATGGAGAAAACCCCTGATCTACACACAAAAAAAGCTGGAGAGGGACTTTTGCCAAGGACATATAGTGACAGGATAAAGGGGAATGGCTTTAACCTGACACAGGGGAGACTGAGATGAGATCTTAGGAAGCTCTTCGCTGTGAGGGTGCTGAGGTGCTGGCACAGGGTGCCCAGAGAAGCTGTGGCTGCCCCATCCCTGGCAGTGTTCAAGGCCAGGTTGGACACAGGGGCTTGGAGCAACCTGGTCCAGTGGAAGGTGTCCCTGCCCATGGCAGGGGGTTGGAACTGGAGGAGCTTTAAGTTCCTTTCCAACCCAAACCAGTCTGTGATTCTTTGAAATGTTGCTTTTATGAACCTGAACCAAGCCAGGCTGCAGAAAAGAGAGCATCTGTACAGCCCTGTGTTAACTTTCATAGCACCATGTGCCAGGACACCGGGGGCTTTACAGAGGAGGTTGGGGCCAGAGACTTATACGTTATCCATTCTGAGAAGAAGCTTCTTTCAGGAGTCATTCCTGGAATAAAGATTGTCTTACTGGTGGTTAGAATAGTAATTTTTAGTTGGATATTTGCCTGTGTTGGAGATCAGGTGGCAATGCACCAATCTACCCCTGTCTCTTGACCTCTCTGATCTTTGCAGGTGTTAGTGCGTTAAGAAATCTTATGACATATTAGAGAAGAAAAACTTATTTTTTCCAATCGTGGTCTAGAAGCAGAAGTGGGATTAGGTTGAACCAGTGTTATTGACTCATTGTAATGCATTTTGCTCCCAAAAATCCATCAGTTTGACGTAATACTACTGAGAAGTGCCCAGAGCAAAGCATTTCCTCACTGTTAATACTGTAATGAGAAAACAACGACATGATTTTCACTAGTAAGTACGGTGATATTATATCCAGGTTAATCGTTCCAAGGAAAAAAATGATTATACTGCACATGCCATGTTCATGGCTGCCTACTGAGGCTTATTTTAAAACACAAGTATGCATGTATTGAGTACAACTGCTGGGTGCGACACAGACCTGGAACAGAATTTCTCCCGTGACATAGATATACTTGAAAAGAAAACGTAATTATTATATTTAGGTGTTACGTTGAGTAGAAACATTTAATGAAACACAGAGCAATTTGCCAAGAGAAAGAAGACAGAACCTGAAAAGCTTCAAAAAGTAAGTAAATGAGTTGAAGGAAAACCTGGATTTGGAGCATGATTATATAATAGTCAAGGTTTTCTGTCTGTAGCTTGTGGCTTGTGTAAAGTTTTCATTTTCAAGGATTTACGAGTTTGGTTTGGTTGTTGTTAAATAAAATTGTCCGTTCAATTTCCTGTGGTGAGTGCAGAAACAAGATCTTAGGCATGTTACATTAACAGCTACTACTCACATTAACTGTACTTCATGCACCTCCCTAAGACTGTTTCAGCTCTTTAGTCTTCCTTTGCATGATTCGCCATCCCTGAGATGTGTGGAGTGGAAGGAACCTGCAGATAATCTTTCTTGGTTCAGGTGGAGTTTTCATTCATTTCTCATGACTGACATTAGCCCTATATCCAGGAGAGTCCTTCAATAAGGCTTTTGAATCTTTTTTTGGCCTTCACGCTGTATATGCAGAAGCTTATTTGAAAGTTATGTGGAAGGTGAGCCCAGCTTATCCCTTTTACCTGCTTCAGGAAAGCCACAGTGCCATGATGGGAACAGTATCTGTCTGAATATAAAGCTGCAAAATAAAGCCAGAAAAGGCAATTGCTCAATATTCAAAAATAGGAGAAAAAGAAAAAGGGAGGAGATGGAAATGGCACAACTATATCACTTTCCTTATATCCGGCAGAGATGTTTCTCTCTAAGTTCATTGAGATGAGAATTCAGAATAGATATTACACATCTGTGTTCAACAACCAGGAAATAATGAAGAAAAGTGTTATTTTAGATCTATATTTATTAGAACACTCTAAATTCTATACATATGCATAATCTTTACCAGTTTCTGTTTTTTAGTCTTTCTTGGTGACTTAGTACCTGAATACTTGTAGTTCTTGGTACTTCTTCCCTGGTTATCCTGCGTACATTGCATTGTAGCTCCTGCTTTCACTGTTCAGGTAAGTAGTGAGGCAGGAGCAATTAAAGGGAAATATCATCTTGGATGTGTGCTGCTCCTGTAGCATTCTCCACACATCTGTGGAGCTCCTGCAGCTTTGGGGATGGTGTGTTTAATGTTCACTGCTGGTTTTGAGTGCCACAACATGAAAAGCTGCAGCTCTTCCAGCAGCCTCCTGAGACCTCCTCAATCACAGTGTCTTAGTAAATGGGGATCTGGGGGACTGGCAGTGCTACTTCCAACGAGATCGAGATATCATCTCAACGTTGTTTCAGAAATGTATTGAGTGTGGTAGTTGCAGAGTAGAAGTAAGAAACAGCTTTGTGAAATGAAGATGTATTTGTATGATGTTTGTCAGGAATGTAACACACATTCTCCTACTTAATAAGTGATGACAATATATTCATTGTAACTCTTTTCCAATCTTTTAGGTGGCTATAATAGCGGGAAACTTTGAGCTTGCTGAATATATCAAGAATCACAGGGAAGCTGATATCGGTAAGCAAATATTTACAGACACTGAACAGAAGTTATACATATTTAAAGCAGGTTTTTGCAAAGATATTAAATCTGATCCTCTGTGAGATGTGACTGCAGGGATGATGACAGTATGTTTCAGGGAGACTTTAGAAGTAGCTTTCCTGTAAAATATGATGGGGAAAAAGCTGAAACGTTTTCAAAATATGCTCTGGAAATGAAAATCTGATAGTGCAAAAGAGTGGGAGATGCTTTGTAAGTATGAATTAGTTTGTAACAGATTAAGTACACATCCACATACCTGGAAGAGCCAAATTGGCTCCTGCAGGCTGTTTAGCATCAGCCTAAAGCAGCTCTCAGGAAGAATAATTAGAAGAAGAAGATAAAGAAAGATGCTTCTCTTCTATGAAATGAATCTATATCAGAAGCTGTCTGTCCATATCCATAAACCCATTTCCTCTCACTGAGTTTGTTGTGTGGCACTGGATGAAGGCCAGTGACAGGCATTAAGGGCCCTTGACAGAAAACCTTAAGGGTTTTTAAAGATCTTTTTACATAGATAGTTTTGCCATTAAAATAAAAACCAGCCTGATAAAACTGATTTCTAATACAGTTTAATTACAATGAATTAAAATGCTTTAGTCCAAGTTAATTAAAGTTGCAGAGAAACATCCTGAAGTTGAAGGAAAAAAGGCATTCCTTTTGAAGCAGGAGTGGCTGTACAGTCATCTGCACTGATTGAACTCAGAGATGCAAATCTATGACTTGATAGTGTTTAATTTCTGAGGAAAACTAGGCCAGCTCACAGTAAACTTAAGACTGGGCAAAAATTGCTCTGGACTAAGGCCTCCCTTTCATTTCCCTTCCTGGTAGTGTACGATCTCTATAGTTAAAAACTCTGTGCAGTAAATGTGAATTCTCATAGCACTGTGAGACTTTCAACCCTTTGCAGTATGCACTGAGAAAACTGAAGACACGTTGCATAAAAACAATAACTTCTGCATAAAAGCTTATAGTGAGTTTGGAAGGTTTTTACCCGAGATAGTGGGATAGTTCCTTTCCATGAAAGAAGTCTTCATCCTTCTGTATTTATGAAGTCTGAGGTAAATAACTATAGTTGCACCAGTTATTCTTAATAGGGAAAGCATTTTATTGTTGTCTACATATGGCACATGGTTTTATAACTTCATGAAGATTGTTGTTTAGATTCATATGATCCTTTTATTTCTGCCATGTTAGTTCTTGATACTTTGGCTTGCATGTGGAGTCAGTGCACAAGTACCGCACGTAGCCAGTGTTATATTTTATGTTGCTTTAAATGGATTTTGTTCTTTTAAGAGTAGTTGTGTACAATAAAAGAAAAAAAGCCTTAGTGAAGGAACAACTTGCTAACATTAATTACTCATACTTACAGTACGAGTAACTGTAAAGTAAAAGTAATGCTTACAGTACACTTAGAAACAGCAGCCTCTAGACTGGTTTGCATGAAGCGACACTGATGTTACTGTCGTCATTTTTTGGACTGACTATTGCAGGTTCCCAGTTATGTCAGTGTGTGGGAGAAGCTGGAATGTAGTTATCAAGTAGATGGATGAGGCTCAGTCCAGGCACCGAGTGATAGCCACGTGGCTGAGGCTTTAGGCAGAACTTATTGCTGACTGTAAAGACTTTCTGTAGGATTTGATGATTTCTAGAAAAATGCTTAGAAACTATCTTCTATGGGAAGATTCTCCAAATTTTCCTGATGCCTTCCCTTTTCCACTGAAGGATAAAAATATCAGTGCTTCCATGATTCACTTGCATTTTTTGGTGAATTGTACATAACCATTTAAATTAGGAGATTTATCCAAAAGAAGCAACAGTATGTTAAGTTGTTGTGTTGTTTCCTCCCAGCGAATTTAATTTAACCAGGAATTTGTTCCTTAATATTTATTACTTAAAAAAAAAAAAAAAATAAGAAAAAACCACCTCATCAGTATGTCTTTTTCTGGAATATCTCCCAATTTAAAAAAAAAGGAATAAATCAAAGAACGATATCCTGAACAGAAAACTCAAGAGCTGGGATGATGATGAACGTGCAGAATGAGGTCAGCGTTGAAACTTCAACAAGTTGGCTCTTATTTATCTTACTTGTCTGGTTATCTGCTATATTCATGTAGTTTTGGATGTGCTCCAACATATATCATTTGCGTAATGCACCTTCTTAGAGCCTTGAGGCAACAAGAGTGGGAAGGAATAGTAAAGAGCTTGGGAAGTATCCTCATGAATATATGAATATCACACTGTGAAGTCTCTTGAGAAACATTTTATCTTTCATCTCGCAGAGTATTTTTGGTTAGATACTGAATTTTGGTGTTGAACCAGTTCATTAAACTTTGATTTTGGTATTTTAGGCTCATTCAATAATTAGGAGTACTTTGTATTTTGTAATTCTTTTAGACTCATTTAATAATCATTAAGCTAAAACTGTGGGAAATGCTTTGGAATATGTGCAGCTTTGGGTGGGTCTTTTTTCTATGGAGGTTTAAGCTGGTAGGTGATGAGCTGTTCCATCATTTAATAGTAAGCTTGTCAATGAGATTGATGATTCACAACAGCTACACTTGGAAGGAGGGGTTGGTGATGCACTGGGAAAATCTCCACCTTGCTCTTGATTCACTGGGAAAAAACTTCCACATCCTTCATAGAAGATTTTAATCTTTTATGATTAATATACAGCTAAGTAATATAAATGGCAATAATACTTTTTTCCACAAGAATCTGCCTACTTTTGTGGGGATGTCACCCTAAGGATGGGAAAACTTTAATTGGTGGCAGTGTTGGAGGGCTGGACCTAACTTTGTAGTTTCAAGAGCAGGTTTTATCTGGTGACAGAAACATGTTCTTACATTTCTCAACCCAAAATATCTGAAATAGGGAAAATATTTGCTTGAAATCTCTAATCTCACGTAGTGAGGAACTACACTACCCGTGTCCATCTGTTTGGACATGTGCTAATTAACATTATTCTTAGATAATTTTGTTGTCCCAAACTATTGCAGTAGGAAGTCACTTGTACTTTGAATGCAGAAGGTATTATGTGGGTGTCTTCCAGTTTGTTAGTAGTCACAAAGCTGTTTCAACTGATGTTGCCAAAACTGCAATGATAAGGCTCTACCAGCAGTAATGTAATGCTTATGATTCACGGTCCTGTGCTGTGTGATGCGGTGAGCTGTAGATAGCAGAGCTCAGCCTTTCCACAGGATGAGGGTATTGTACCTGTGGATGGAAGGGATGAGTCTGCAACTTGCCAGCAGCAACAGCACTACATCTCAATGCACTGGTCCAAAATGCTCCACTTCAATAAATATATATGTTTAATGCTGAGTATAGAGCACCTCCTATATGAAGATAGGCTGGAAAAATTGGAGCTGTTCAGCCTGGAGAAGAGAAACTGCGTGGAGACCTCAGGGCAGCTTCCAGTGTCTGAAGGGGGCTATGAGGATGCTGGAGAAGGACTCTTCGTCAGGGACTGTAGTGATAGGACAAGGCGTGATGGGTTCTGGCTTAAACAGGGGAAGTTCAGGTTAGATATAAAGAAGAAAGTCACTGAGAGAGTGGTGAGGTGCTGACACAGGTCACCCAAGGAAATTGGGGCTGCCCCATCCCTGGCAGTGTTCAAGGTTGGACAGGGCTTGGAGCAACCTGCTCTAGTGGAAGGTGGCCCTGCCTGTGGCAGGGAGTTGGAACTGGGCGAGCTTTAAAGGTCCATTCCAACCCCAACTATCCTGTGAGTCTTTTTTATGATTCTGTGTCACTTACTATCTATTCCACCTTTGCCTGCCAGTTGGCATTTAGAGTAGAATCCCATTTTAAGCTCTCTGTGAAGTCTGGGATTGTTCAGTTAAGAGGCTGAATTGCATGTCTTAAAGGGAGTCTTTTTTTAGCTTTTCTTCTTACTTTCTTTACTCCCTTCTCCTGTATTTTTGCCATCCTGTAGTGCTAAGACTACCCCTATTGTTGAAGGTCATGGAGAGGCAGCTCAGGTGAAACTTGACCCAGGGTATCCTCTAGCAGTAGAAAATTCTAATTTACAGCCACTAAACCTTTGTTTGACAGATCAAACCCCACAGAGATTGTTCTTCCTTTTTCTTTTTATTTAATTATAAAACACTTACATTAAATAAACATGTTGAAATGCTGAAAACCAAGGTGTATGTGAAATAAGCTTCTTTGCAAGAATCGTAAGACTTCATACTGTTCTGTAAAAAGAAGAAGAATATAAAATTAACTTTTTCAGAGTAAAAAAAGGCAAAAATAATGACCCATGGAATAATGTGACATCTGACTGTAAGAGAGATGTTCTTCTGAGGTGTGTAGTATCTGGTTATGTCACTCAGATCTTGCCAGATAAAAGCATGTACTTGGGGGCAGTGTGAGCCACTGTGTTTATTACTTATCTGTTTCATCTCCACAGAGATGGAGTCTGTCTGCTTCCCTTTTAGAGGCAAAATGGATTAAAGTCTGGATCTAGACTAGAAGAAGTAGGTGCCATTGGCAATCTTGCTTGACTATGCTGAGTGTGAAGGTAGTTTAGGGCTTCAGAACCATTAGGAAAGGTCAGAGCGGGTAGGTGTACTTGGAGGCAGCTCAGCAACAGCACTTCGGTTGAAGAGCATGTACTACAGTTCTCATGACTGATCTGCAGTGTGGAAACGTTGAGGCAAGGTAGTGCTATGCAGTTATATCCCTTTTTGGCTGTAAGCCCTTGTTTCTCCCATCAGACTGGAGTTTTGTGGAATACTCTTCCATTTAGCCACAATACAAGCATAAAAACCTGTTAGTTGTTCCATCCTATTAAATAACGTGACCGTTTCCTCTGCAAGTTTAAAACCATGTGGGTTCTCTCATACATGTTTGTTCTCCCTTCTTCTGTCAGCGAGTCACTTCTTCCTTACCTTGCTCCTCTTCCCACCATCAATTGACAATTAATGTTTCCATCTCAGGTAGTACATTAGGTGTCTGGGTGACTGGTTTGTTGAAACCATGGCACTAGAAGTATTTAGCACTGATGACTGTTTGTTTCACTTGGAACCATCATTTTCACAAACAAACAGAGAAATAAAAGCCTTGCCAATGTATCCTGTGGCTCAGTACAACCAAAGTCACCTTGCTGTCAGTAGCAGAGAAAGTTCGCGTGAGTCTTATTTCAGACAGGGGATGGTGCAGTTCTGCAAGAGCAAGTCAAATGTAAAACAGGAAGGACTCAGAGGAGAAGGAAAAAAGGCTATCGGTCAAGGATTAAAATCAAGATCCAGATTTCATTGTATGTATTTCTTTTATGAGGTTCTAAAGATCAGGGAATCCCTTTTGTTTCCTTGACAGATGTTTGAAAGGTGAATGAAAATTGCCATATCTTTTACAAAGTAATCCTATTTGAAATATATTTTTCATCCAGCAAGAAAATGTATTACCATAAGTACTTAGCAACTTGTTTTACAAGCAGTCTGAGATACTTAATAGAGCTGCTCAGATTATTTCAATACATCATGCCCCCAAATTAGGAATAATAACAACATCAAAGTATAATTATCACTCATTTTGAAAGTCTTTGGAACCCAGAAGCGTATTGCAGCTCAGTGCCTGTTGTTCCATCGTTTTTCCTGCTTTGAGGAAGACATCACGTATACTCCTGATGTGCAGTACAGCAGTTACACATCATTAAAAAAATAACAATACTATCCCTTTTTGAACAGCTTTTTTTTTTTTTTTAACTAGCTATAGCACATTTCTAATTTATTTAACTTTATGCATTTATTCATTGCAAACTAAGAGAAAGTGATGGATTAAAAGATGTAATGAATAGAAAAGTTAATCCCTGATTGTTTTCATCCAGCCTGCAGCTGTCTGTGAGTAAATGAGCACAGCAGATTTAGGAAGCATTTGCTCTACGGAATTTACTATGGCTTCTATAGGATGGAGGTACAAATCCCAATCATATATGTAAGAATATTGAAGCTTTCCTTAGATACAGATACGCAGATATTAAGTACGTTGCAAGCTGATAATCCTTTGACTTGGATAAGCTATTTTTAACTCTCCCTTTTGCCTTGCTGCTTTGTGATGAGATGAATTTTCAGATGGATTAAGTGACATGGGTTGTTCTTCTTCAAGTGAACAAGGTTTGTTTTGCTATTGTTCATCTTGTCCTTCAGCAGCTCGGAAGCTGCAGGCAATAGGATTCTTTAGTTTTATTTTTGTTTGCTTTTTGCTGTAGAGAAATGAAACACGTTGAGCTGGTGTGCGAGTTTTGGGTAGTTGATCAGCAGCCTAACTAATACTTGGATACTGTTGCTAGGCTTCGAGTCAGAGTTCCTGTATTCCTCTATAATTATGCAGAGATATGTGTATGTGATGGTTTGTCTGTGCTTTCACATGGATTTTTTTCCTTTTTTTAATTGAAAATCTGCTGATATGGTAGGCTTATCCTTTATAATATACGTATTCCACGTTAGGCAATTGCTTTTAAATAAAACCTTTCTCAAGTATGAGTAAAAGTGATTATTTTTACTGGAATTGTGCCTGTAAACATCTTAAACATGCATTTTATTGTAGAATAAGCAGAACAGGTCTTTCACCACACAAGGATATTAGTTGCTTTATGGTAAAATTGCTTTTCTAACCCATTTTCTTTAATTAGACCAGTGTGATTGAGGTCAGCAATCTTGGTTTTTCAGCTGCAAGTGTTTCTGTTAAATGCTAGCCAGCCCTATGACTATTCTGTTTCTTTCTTTATTTGGGTTTGGGGAACTGTTCAGTACTTTCAATTTTCATAAATCAAACCTGTCAAGTTAGAGGAGGTCATATTTAGAAAGATAAAAGCAGAAACAAGCAAAGGCAGGAAATGAAGACTTAAAAATCTACAAACCTGTCAGCAGCATGCGATGCTTGCTCTATTTTTATCACCCATTACTTAATAGAAGCAAAAGGGATACAAACACATCTTATAGCCCTGTGTATTTCTCATGTGAATGTGGATAACACAGACCTGTTTCAGAGGCTAGTGGGCATTTTAACATGCAAAAAGAACGATATTGGTGTAATTGGGATGGCAAAGACACCGAGATCTTCACTGCCCATGTTTTAAATGCATGTGGTGTGATAGATTGTTGTAATTGCGTTCCCTTTTGCAGTTTCTTTCAAATGTCTCTTTTATTTTAATTCTTATTATTTCATGGTAATCATTTTACTTAATTATATCTCGTGCCCATAGGAAAAAACCCCACCTTTATAGTAACAACACGTAAGCTGGCTTACAAGCAGAGGAATACTGATTGATATGAAATAGATTTGTTGCTATTATTTATCTGTTTTTCTCCAAAGGGTTGCAAGGAATAGAATATCATATGCTCAGTCTTGCTAGGTGGTAGCAGATAAATTGGGAAAACTGGGAATTGTGAGCTGTTAATGTAATTACATACCAAAATGTAGGACAGGGCTTGAAAAACTTACAGTAGTTTTCTTTTTCCCTTTGGTCACAAGCAGTTTTTTCTGTGTACGTGTTAGTACAAAATTCTGCAGGAACTAGTTTTAGTTCAAAGTTTAAACTGTATTTTCAGAAGTTGATTATTACTGGCTTTTGAACTTTGGGGTATTTTGAGCATGTAACAAACTGCATGCAGGGTAGCACAATTTACATGATGTATGGTCATTGCCTGTAAGTTCTTAGGCTTACCCTGAATTTTGAGCATCTTAGTCTTGTGATCTGCTGGTTTTGAATCCATTTGGTTTAGTTATTCTAGGGTTGATGACCCCTTCATTAAACAGACCTATCTTGTTTCTAACACCAGTATGTCTGACTGTAGCAACAGGACACAGAGCATGGATGGGTCTTCCCAACTGCACTGTGTCTGTGCCCACATTTCTCTTCTAAAAGCTGCTCCTTCCTTAGTGATAACAAGCTGATCTGAGCTGGTAGAGAGGAAAACCTCTGAGGAGGAGAGGCAAAATTGAATGGAGGTCTGAATTGGATATAGGAAACTACCATGGATTTTGCAGGTTTTATTTCTGTTGCTGTCCCATCAGCATTGTTTTAAGCACCTTTCTGCTAACTTCTCACAGGTCCACTAAAATCTCTCTCCCTAAACTTTCTATAATGGGGGTTGGAACTAGATGAGTGTTGACGTCCCTTCCAACCCAAACCATTCTAGGATTCTATGATAATTGTGCTTTTTAAAGAGCATTCTTTGGAAGTAGGTGATCATTTGAATCATGATATATAGGCCAGGTTGAATGGGGCTTTAAGCAACTTGGTCACGTGGAGGGTGTCCTTACCCATGGCGGGGGGTTGGAACTGATGAGCTATAAGGTCCCTTCCAACCCAAACCATTCTATGATTCTATATGATCTGTATAGGTCTTTGTGTAACAAGCCAGGAGGGTTTGGATGGCAATGCCAATATTAGGATCTAGAGGGTACACACCTAGTAAGAGAAGGCAGGGAGCCTTCGATGCAGCTCTAAGAGATGAGGCAGCCCAACAAGGACTACTACAGAAGAAAAATTGTTTGAAGTGTCACACAGAGAATTCTGGTATTCCTGAAAAGTTAATGTATTTTCTGCACATCATTTTTTCAACATGAGCCTCAAGAGCTCTCTAAGATTGTGTCAGGCGGATTTCACACAGTGCAGTGAAGCCAGGTCAAAAATAGAGGTAAGACAAATGGAGAAACAGATGTGTGCAGAACCCTGTGGCTTTCTATTTCCCCCATTTACAATGGTGAGAGCACAGGAAAAAGAGATGAAAGAACATGGAATAAATGTTAGAGTTAAAAAAAAAACCCACAACCAAACACAGCAGGCAATATAGAGATTGATAAGAATAGTCAGGAGTGCTTCCTGAAGAAAATTCTTGTGTTTCCCACAGTAAATACAGAGATGGACTGAAAAAAAAAAACCCAAAATGAACTGAAAAGAAACTCTGAATGTAATGTATGTCCTTATGCTGAGCGCTTCATCACAAACCTTTTTATACACCCAATAATTTCCTTTATATAATTAGGCTATGAGTAGATTGCAAAGTTAAGACTAAAGGCATAGGGGTGGATTGTAACTTCTGAATATGTGGATTTAACTGTTGTGCTATTGAAATAATTAGGTTCAATATGACTGCCATTTGGAGAAAGAAACAACTTCCATGGAATAATTGGATTTGGATGGGGATAGCCTTCCAAATGCAGAAGCAGCTTGGTTATGTTGCCAGTCGTATAAAACAAGTATTTGTATGAAAAAACCCTGTATCAACATAAACCTGAGTATTTGTGTGAGTTTAGTGATTGCAAGAGTAGGTTTTTTCTTTCAGATTGGTTCAAATAATCTTTTCAGTAATTGCAGATCTGCTCCATTTGAACAGATTTCTTACACTTCATTGATTCCCTTAACTTGGAACTCCTCTTTGTATTATGCTGAATTTATATTTACATGATTTTTAACAGCTAAGCATAACAGTTTTATTTCAAACTAGCTTATTTATCACAATAAAGTTGATACTATGTATTCTATTCAGTACACAATGGCTTGGCAATTTCAGAATTAAGGCTTCACTGAAGAAATTTGTTTTAATATCTTCTGCATAATCTGATCTTCATAACAAGGTATTAATGTCAGATTGTTCATGAAAACGGATCTGGTAATATGCAGTGTCTTGAAAAGGAAGTCGTATCCTCGTAGAAGACCATTTGTTGTCAAATTATAGATAAGACTTGATAAAGGGGTAGGGTTTCAAGCATACTGCTTTGTAATGTGTAATATTTCACACTGTAGTTCACACTGTTCACAATATTTCACGCTGTTGCTGTTACTCCATTTATATCTCAATCTCCTGGGCTGTGCCCAAGTCGACAGTCCTTCCCTTGGATTTTGGGATAAGCTGGATCTTTTGCAGTCAAGGTTAAACAGGGGAGATTTAGGGTAGATGTTAGGAAGAAATTCTTCCCTGTGAGGGTGCTGAGGCGCTGGCACAGGGTGCCCAGAGAAGCTGTGGCTGCCCCATCCCTGGCAGTGTTCAAGGTCAGGTTGGACACAGGGGCTTGGAGCAACCTGCTCTAGTGGAAGGTGTCCCTGCCCGGGGCAGGGGTTGGAGCTGGAGGAGTTTTAAGGTCCCTTTAACCCAAACCAGTCCATGATTCTATGATCTTCAGAGTAAATACTTTCTGAGTATTTAGATCAGATCTCTTTAGGATCTTGGACAGAGTTCCCAGGGAGTCCAAGGCAATTACTTGAGCCTTTTCTGTCATTCCCTCTGTACTTTGATGAGCTGGTGTTTGGAGATGTTATTTTTCTTTATTCTTCCTGTTTTGTTTCATTGCCAGATGTCCACTTCATTGGCAGAGAAAATGTCTTAGAAGACTTTTCTGTAGTTTGCAGTGTAAGGGCAGCTGAATCAGGAGGATGTCTTGTTCACTGGTTTCCATGGTTCTCTCCAGTCACAAGTGGCAATCCCAAAGGATGTATAAGTTGGTTGTGACAATAAGTGGTTTTTAAGGATATTGGAGAAATAATTACTTTGGAGTTATCTGGCTTGAAAGTTGAAAATGTAAGAATCTCTCTTCTCCTTCCCTGACACATGGATGGGCACATGGATCTCTTCCATCTGGATGGCTGCAAGTACAAGACTGGGCTGCGCACTCCAGTCTCCTACAGTCTGCCCAGGGCATACGCTGGGAATCCTACTTGTGCACAACAAGATGGTTTTCTCAGTGAATCTCTCTTCTGGGTTGATTTTTTTTCTTCTTATCCTTTCTATGTGTGTCTTGAAAAATTCACATAGAGGTTTTGAAGTCAAAACGCTTATTTTCTGCTCCATTTTCAATGTAATGCTGCTGAAAGAATTGTTCATGAAAGACAGAATTATGATACCGTCTTGATTCAGAAGAGGCTGCAGAGTAAATATTACCCAGCAGAGTGGCTATAATTGGGTGAAATCCATGCTGAATGAAAAGGACAAAAGATTTACTGAATTGAAGAGGCAGGAAGACTTATGGCATTAAGATTGTATTGTTTGTGTGTGTGTAGGAGTATCTCTGGTTGTCTGTTAATTACATATTTCTACCAACTGCAGTAGATGAGGACTTCAGAACCCCAGTAAAGATACCATCTCAAAGCTATCATCCTAGCTATCTGGCTTTCAGAAAAAGGAACTATGAACATAAAATGCCCAGATTTTATTCTTCCTCCTACAGGATTCTCTTATGAAAAAAACCAACCCATTACTTGATAAATTTCTGTTCTCTATATATAATCTTTTGTATTATAGCATTTCCTACTTGGGAAACTGCCTCTTACATCTCTTTGGAACATCTGAGAGAGCATAATTGAGCATAATTCTGTCATGTGTTTTCAGTTTTAAATGTGCCTTATCAAATCTGCAATTTAACACCGATCATTTATTTATCCTGAAGAAATTGTTTGTGTCTCCTGAAAAAAAGCCTTCCAAGGGCAGGCTGACAGCTGGCTGCTTTCTTCTCTCTCTTTCCTCTAACACCCAGCCACTACTTCCTGTAGCATTTCTGGGATTGCAGGCACCAAGGCACAGGTGTATTTTGACCTCAGGGATTTTAGCAGCCTAAAATTAATGTTTCGTGTGTGTTACTTAAACAGGGGAGATTTAGGGTAGATATTAGGAAGAAATGCTTCCCAGTGAGGGTGCTGAGGCGCTGGCACAGGGTGCCCAGAGAAGCTGTGGCTGCCCCAGCCCTGGCAGTGTTCAAGGGCAGGTTGGACACAGGGGCTTGGAGCAACCTGCTCTAGTGGAAGGTGTCCCTGCCCGGGGCAGGGGTTGGAACTGGATGAGCTGTAAGGTCCTTTCCAACCCAAACCACTCTGTGAGTCTATGATTTTACTTGTTCTCTTCCTGCATGTCCCATCTCTCTGAGTGTTCCTGAACAGACAAGAGTCCTGTAGCCCCCATCCCACAGAGAGAGGCCCTATCTCATGCTGTGACACCCTGATCCTGTCTCACTCTCTTTGCCTTCACAAGGAAACCAAATCCCTCCTGCACATCCACATAGCACTTGTCCAGATGTCTGGGGTCACACCTTGCATGAAATGCAAAGAGGCCCTGAGTCCCAGCAATTTCTGTGTTAGTTCAAATTTATCTTTACCCTTCTTTTAAGGGCTAAGCTTTTTATTTTGGGTCAAAGCCTGGCTTATCTTGCCGGCTTCATTAACACTCTTGAGAATGCCAGGTGCTAAAGAGCTCTATTTTTGCTGCACAGATCAAGTGAGTCTAGTTTCTTGTGGCCTATTTTTACATATTTCTTCATTCAATGACTAGGAAAAGCTGTGAAGGGAACAAAGAGATTGCGGATAGCCAGAGCAAACTGCTATGATATCATTACAGGAAAATAAAGGGGAGGCTATATCTGTGAGATTTCATTTCTGAGAGGGCGTGGAATTAAAAATAAAGGCAGGAAATGATATATATAAAAACAAATAAAAAAATAGAATACTACATTTTGTTAGATCTATTTCATCTGTCAACTGACTATTTCCAGATAATCTTATAAAAAATCCTTTTAGGCCTTTAAGTAAAGGATTCTCAAGTACCAGTGGCTCAGAAATTTTCTCCCTTATCTACAGGTATTGCAGGGCATTCTGATTTAACATTCAGTATCGAGCACTTGTCTGCAGAAGGTGAGGAGGTGCTGAGGAACCTGGTGGCTCTTTCTCCCCAGAGGAGGCAGCACATGATCTCATGGGGTTGTGGGCTTGAACCCAGTGGTCTCCTGTCTTAAGAATGCACAACTGGCCAGGCTATGGGGAAGTGGTAGGAGGAAAGGAGATGCTCTGGTCCTCAGTGCAGATGCCACAGGGATTCTGATGCTGACCTGGCTGCAGAGGGCAAGGGCTGGGATATTGCTTTGTGGCAATTGATGTACAGTTGGTATTGTTGGGATGGAAACACAGGGAAATAGCAGAGAACCATGTATGATGACTTGCAGCATAGCAGTAGGGCAAAAAAAGGTTCCTTAGACAAAGCTAACCAAATGATTTCAGTCCTCCCCATGGATCCTTTGGACTTTTAGACGCTTGCCTTGTTCCCTAAACTCATTTATTCAGACATCTTCATAAGCAATGGAGGCACATTCTTACATGTGAAGTTAACTGAGAGAGACAAAAAATCTAAGAACCGGTGGACATTGGTTATTTCAACTAAATGAAAGCAAACTTGTGTAGTTAGATTCCTCATATAGAAATTCTTTGGATTTTTACCACAGGACTGTGTTTTTCTTGTTGTAAATAATGCAGTCATCTTTTGGGGTTTTGGTTGTTTTTATTGCTATCTTGGTTGTACATAGTGGGAGAACATCCACTTTCTTGGTTGGATAGAGAAGGGTTTCCCTTACATCATCTTTATTGACAAAAGCTAAAGCTTGGGGCCAGTCTACCTCCAAAGGGAGTGGAGGTTTCTCTCAACGTGCCTGCACTGAAGGATTTTTTAGTGTTTTTTTTAAGAGAAGATCTAGTTGAGTCAGAATCCCTGTGGGTTAACAGTGCTTCCCATCCTTCTGTGCAGTACAGGTTATGAGCTGAGAAAGTATATTGCAGAAGTGGCAGGAATTCTATGCAATTAAGCATCATTTCTGGCATGTCCAGAGATGTGGAGGGAGTAGTCAGCTTTTTGATTGTATGGTGGACTTTATTATATGACACTCCCAAAAATAATTTAGGATTTGTTTGTTGATTTACTTTATTATAGCTAAAAAAAAAAATTACGGAATTATCCCAAAGATAATTTGAGTTTAAGGCTCCCCCTTTTTGAAGGATCTGCCTCTTTGCTGCAAATAACTGGAAGTTAAAAGGATAAAGAGTCTGTTAGTAAGTCTGGGGTGTTGACGGAGGTTCAGGGAACAGGGTCCCTGAGTGAGTGATGCTTGGGTCGCTATGGTGACAGTGCTTTGAACACTGGCACTGCATCCCACGGGCTGGAAGTGACCCCTGTGCCTGCTGTGGTACCCAGGAATCACCCTGCCCCGAGGACAGTCAGAGTTTGTTTTCCACCCATGGATATGCCTCAATGATCAGTCACAGTTTATTCTGTGCCAGCTGATGAGGGAAGTGTTTCAATTGATGGGGGAAGTTTTCCTGGTGTCTAAACTCTGTTATGCAAGTGACAAATCGTGTTCAGCATTAAAGAAGTGTAAATCTGGATAAAAGCCACATGAATTATTGTGGATTTAGGCTAGTGCCTTATCTTAGGGTGTGTTTGGGTTTCCTCTTGGAGAAGAAAAAAGACAAAAATCTATTAAGTCTTTTTCTGGCAGCTGGTGGACTGTGTCCTGTGCAGTCTGAAATATTCTGTGTGATTAAAATATCTGCTTCTCTTCTGGCTTGAATCTTCTAAGTGAAAAAATGGAGTAAGGACTTGTTTAAAACCGAAGATTCCCCATTTAGATACATTTAGTATTTGGTGACGGCATGTTCTTGACATACCATGGTAGACTGTAATATGCCTCTGATACCCAAATGTTGATCCAGTGCTATTACAATTAAAATCTAAAATGATTTGATTAATACTGGGTTCATGTTACAATAGCAGTTATGCTGGTTTCTGAAACAGTGAGTTACACTGACATCAGCCTTGTATCTAGCTTTTATAGGCTATACCAGCATATGGCTTAGACACTGTTACCATCCCTAACACAACAGGCTCTAATTTTAGATCGTCCTTTACTGGTTGCAGCTAGATTGTTTTTGCAATATACTTCTTCTTCTTGAAGAAAAGTAAAGGGTTTTTTTTGTTGTTTGTAGTGTTTTAATAATCATGTTCAAGTCCATTAAGCGTGGTGGAAACTAGAAAGAAATAGGAAAACAGTGAGTCATTAAAATACATGTTGTGGAGGATGAAATTCTCTATTCTGGTTGAATTGCTTCCAGGCAATAAGGAAAAGTCAGCCAAGTATCATGTCATGTTAAAGAAGTCTTAGAATTTTGGCAAGTTTTTTACTGGTGGGTAAATAATCCTAAAATAATCTTTGGTACATGAGAGGTGCCTGGAAGGGGTTGGGGAAGCAGGGCAGGAGGATGCAGGTGTAGTATTGAGTTATCTGACCAACAGTGAGTACTAGCGTTTCCGAACTCTCACATGAGCCCTTGTCACCCAAGGTTGGCATTTTACTCAGTTGTTACAGCAAACAGAGCAGTTTAAAGAGACAAAATGTTCAACTCCAGGGATTGCTTCATGGGCTGTTAGGCGAGCACACAGATAGATTGTTATCAAATAATTATCATTAGAGATCATAAAGAGCAGCCTATGGCTCACCTTCCTAATAGACTTCTATAGATGGAGCATTACAAGACATGGGTTTTAATCATGACAATTCACATACGTACTCCGACCATTTTTGTTTCTTGATAGAGCCATTACCTTTATTACTCTCATACAAGCTACAGGGTGTCCTTTTCAAACAGCTTTCATATTTCTCTGTTCAATAACATTTTATAGGTTGCTTAGTTGTGATGGGGCAAGATGTGACTAGATGTGTTTAAAATGATAAAATTCCAATCAGTAGTTAAACTTCCTTTATCATTAGATAAAGATGTTTTTTTCTGCAAAGCTGAAGATCTTTTAATTGCATAAACTGAACACAGAGTCAAGATTTACACATGGATAAGATAAGGGGTATACATTTCTTTTCCCCCCTCCCTTCAGACATGTAGAAAAATCAGTGCAATTAGGACTGACCCAAAAGAAGCTTGAAATCAAAGTCAGGTCTCTAAGGATACTCAAGATTTCTCTTTTAACACATGTGGATTTGGGATAAGGTCAGTATAGTTTATATGTGAAGAGAGATGCCAGTTCTGAATTAACTGGCACAATATTTGGGTACCTATTTCATCTCCTTTTTCCTAGAATGCCAGTTCTTTGTAGATGGATCAGCAATAGAAGCACAAGAGATCTCAGTTATTCAACCTAAATGAATAATCTGTTTAATTGAAGATGAGTACGTGTGTACAGTGTGTTAGTGATATAAAATAACTTTATTGTAAAGGATTTTTTAGATTTCAGTTAATCTTAAATTTAGTGGCTTTTTTTTGGCAAACACTGTGGAAAATGCAATATAGGGAAAGTGTCATGTTTGAAGTACATAGGATCCTGAAAATCCAAGGTTGATGTCCTTTGAGGATGTGTTCGTGCTTGGTCATCCATGAGGAATGCTTAGATCTCTCTGGAAATCTTCAAGAATGCACAAGGAAAGTAGAGTTTTGGTCTGGATTAGAACAACATTAAAAGTGTCTTGGTAATGTCCATACAGTGAGAACCAATTCTCTCTGACTCGGGGTCCTGTTTCCCTTTACTAAGCGGTGTGTTGTCACTACACAATCCCTACAATACAGTGTAGTTTTCATACTCCAGCAGACCTAAAGGAGCAAATTTAACTGAAAATCCATGAAGGGAAATACAGTTGAACTAGAGCTACCAGTATAGTGCTTTATGTCAAGAAGGACTGCAGAAATACATGATCTTAATGGATTTTTTTGTCACCTGGAGTGAGGCAAATTTGATGTTTTAATTCCTTATTTTACAGTTTCTAATTTTCCAGTTGTGACATGGATGTTTTCTGTCATAATTTGTCATCTGTAATTTCATGAAAGCAGGTCTGGGGTTGCCAACAGAGATTTTGGGTTCAACCAGTTGTTGAAATAAATAGTCGATTAAATTTATATTTTCCCTTGGAAACGTCTTGTCTGAAAAACGAACAGCAGTTTCCATTGAGTTGAAAACTGTTTTGCTGTTAATAATCTGTGGGGGAAAAACTAAATCCAAAGAGTGTAAGGAGAGAGTTAAAGCTATTAAATTCTGCTAATGAACATTAATGCATGGAGCTTACAATCGCCTGAGTATGTGTCAATGATAATAAATTCAGACACATGGAAATAGTTCATTATGTGAGATTTATGTAGATTTCATGGAAAATTTGTCCAGGGTAATTTGTATACATTTGGAAAAATTATGCCTGTTTCTGCTGTTCTCATTAGCTTGCAAGTAATGGTGTCTAACTCCTTCACAGCTAAACTGGCCTTTCTGTTTCCACGTTTCTTAATGTTTCCTGTTGTATATTCCTAAAGATAATAAAATGATTGTCATAAATCGTGGTCGAAGATAATCCCCACTGAAAATGAAGATTGTGACAGCAGAAACTTCTTTCCTCACTGGAAATATTTTGTGCATAACTTTATTTTTATGCCTATGGGATGTGCAAAGTCTCATAGATAAGAATGAATATAACTATAGTCAGTGCTACAGTAAACGCAGGCTTTAATAGGTAAAAATCATCCTTTCTCAGGTGTGTGCTGAAGAATCCACCTTTATTGATAGGGAGTGAGAATCTGTTTTAATCCAAATGAAGACAGTTCCTTCTCAAAGCACAGGCACAGGTCAGTGCTTTTCCCAGGGAAAAAGGCTGGATTTCAGACTAAGTGGCACCAAAGACAGGGGTTGTGATGATTTGTGTGGCTCTCACAGGATTCTCCAGGCTGGTGTCGGGAGTTGTGAATGATCCTCATTCTTAACTGCCTTCCCTTGATTTGCATTTCCTTCTGAGCTGCTTTACCACTGGTAGATTATTTCCATTTTCCTGGTGAATAATGCATGAGGGTATATAAGTGGATGTTCCTTGGCTGAGTGGGCTGCAGATGAAAAGTGTCAGCTCCTTTGCAGCATTAATGTGCATTTTTTTCCTCAGGTTAAAGCTGTAGAGAACCTAAATCTGCTTTTTTTGGATAACTCCTACAAATGCCAAAATATTGGCGATGTTTGCTTTTTCTTTTCTGTTCCATTTGAATACCTGTTATTATAAGGAAAAAGTCAGTTGCCAATTTTCCCATACAAGCTTATTTTCCTTGGGACTCCCCTTCAAGATTTCCATGTTACATTGTTGTACCTGCTACTGAAGCTTCCTGAAAGCTATCAGGAAAGGGGTTTTTTGGTTGGTTCTACCATCACTAAAGTTAGTTTGTTTTACCGGCTCTGAACACTGATTCCTTCTTGCAGCTCCTTCTTGCAGCTCCTTCTTGCGCAAGTATATCCCAGAGGGATAATTGGAGTATCCTCTGCTGCACAAGCAACCTTGAGGCACAGATCCATGCAATTCTTGTGTATAATCTGTGCAATGTTTCATGTAGTAGATTTAAACGCATTGAATGCAGTAATAATTGAAGCAATGTTTAAACCCACCTATCATCCACATAGCAGGAAAACCTCATTAATTTACTAAGGGGCATTTGGGTATCTCATTGGGTATACACTCATTTCATTCCCTGAGGTAGGCAGATCTTTTCTCCTTTTTCAGCTTATTAAAAATATCCTTTTATCTAAAAATATCCTTTTATCTAGTATTCCTTAATACTACAAAATCAAAGCACACCCATTGCTCTTGTTTGCTTGTGGTTAGGGAACTTGTAATTCTGGGACATCTATTCAAGGTAATAATTTGGTCTCTAAAACATCAAAACTCTGAAACTTCTGTCATAGACCATTTGAACCCAAATCTTTAATTGAGATGGTGAAATGTGAAAACTTCCATGGATGTATCTGACATGTCAAATACTTTGGAAAATGGTGTTTTGATATGAGAGTCCTGTGGGAGTGTGGTTAGAAAGAGCTTTCTAAAATAGGGAATCGTGCTACTGAACAAAACTGCCTTATAACATCCAGCATGGCCAAACTTCCCAGCTGTAACAATATCCCTTGAATATATAAACACTCAGACCTGAACTGTAGATAATTATAGTGTAAAATAATGCTTTTAAACTAAACTTAGGCTGACATTTCCTGACATAAAAGGTTGAAAGTGTGAGGAATTGTAGGGGTTGTATAGGAAACAGGGCACCGAGCTGTGCAAATGATACAGTAATAATTTAATAGCTATGAAAACAGAATTCCATAAGTATTCACAACCAGTTCTATGGGCGTTTCTTGGACTTTTTATAGTATTTGATGTAGAGGTGCTGAAAATTGCTGAGAAAATATTTGGCAGAAATGCACCTTCATAGATGGGCTCATTTCAGGTGGTACAACAGGAATTCTCAAAATATAACCAAAGAATAATTAGAGAGGAAGAAGAGAAAAACTCTTTTGAGGAGATGGAGTTTAAGTTTGAAATAATTGCAAAACCTGCTGCTATACAAATGTTTTCCAGAAGGATAAATGATGGTTTTTGTGATGGTGATTCTGCTACTGAGTCAGGGAGGGGGGTGTTAATGTCTTGTTCATCACTACACAGAGTGGTCCCTGACTCTCTGATGTGTCACTCCAAGCACTGCACTTAAAGCAGTCGTCTTCAGTGTTCCAGTTGTATTGCTAAGATATTCCAGTCTTCCAAACCCTGTGTCACCATCCTCTGCCATCTCCAATCACATTTAACATTCCTCATTACATTCCATTACCTCATTTTCCTTTCCTCATTTCATGTGCAATGTGGCAAGGACAGCAGAGTAGTAGAAACTAAGAGAAACTGGAGTTTGCTTCCTCATGTCCTCTAAATCCTTTCTTTTGTCCGTGTTTCCATTTCCAAATCACTCCATCAGAAGACCTTCGCTTCCATAAACTTCTGCTTTCAAATTTTCCTCTTAAAATCAAATTCTGACACCTAACTTCTTTTTGATGTTGCCTTCGTTCCTTGCCCTTCTCAAAGGATCCTGCTTGCCATATCCAAGTAGAAGTCCCTGGGATCCGTTCCTGTCAGGTAAGGGTTAAACTGTGGTAATTTTTCTGTTTGGGGGCAATAGTAGAAAGGTCTGATGTTGGTGCTCTGATTCCTGGTGAAGGAAAATTAACAAAACCCAGAGGTATTTTAGTAGCATAGCTTTCCCTTAAGGAAAGCTTTCATGGACCCATATTCTGTTGCCTTGAGGTTAAGTTGTTAGTAGATAAAGAGGGTCATTATTAAAGATTCTGGGCTCTGAATAACTCTGAACTCCACATTTGGGCCTCAGAACATTGAATGAACTAGAAAAAGTTTTTAGTGTAAGATGCTCGTCGTTGTGACTGATAGAATAATCTTTTCTTAATGTGTTTTATGCTATGTCTATATATGAAATCACATATCTAAAGCAGTGATTGAGTGTTGTATTATCGCAGTCAGTACGGCAAACAGAGTGATCTTGACATGTTTGAGAGTAACATGTTCTTATTTTAAGAGTGGTGTTACTGTAGAGAGTAGTGGATATTTATATTATCAAGGAAGAACAACACAGTTCTGCACCTCATCTCACACGTCCCTTACGGATGACATTTCAGCAAGGATTCTGTATCCAGGTATCCTCCTCTACATGGTCCTACCTTTCTTTTTTCCTGGGAAAGCCAGTAACTGTGCAACAGAAATAGGACAGAAAATTTCTGCGTTAAAAAGGAATGTTTCATGGTATGGACCAAACCAGCAATTAAAAACTGCAAGCTGTCAGAACAATAGATTTAAAAAGAGACTAATATATATATATATAGATTCATTTTTTTAAGCTACATAATTACAGATTAAGATATACCTTGCAATAAGTGGGGTAGTCCCCCACGGATAGTTGTCAGCGTACCTGTCATCCATCCGCTATAAAGTGTCATCCGTTTAATTTTGATGCACTGTGGTTTTTGTTTTAAAACACACTGATTTTAGTATTTTTCATATGCAATAAATAAGGTAGTCATTATGTGCAAATATTTCTATGAATACAGATAGTGGGGTTTTTAACAGGTTCTTTATAAAGAATGGTTCTTGCTTAATGCCTACTGATATGTTACGTTGTGTTACTGGTGGTTTAACGTGGTTTACGATTCAGTTGCGAACAGGAAGATTCTGAATTTCATTGAACAACATAGGCTGCTTTTTTTTTTTTAAGTGTTAAAAAAATGGCTTAATTTTTATTCAAAGCCAGGAGAATTTGGGCCTAGAGATCCTTTTGGGCATCCTAACTTTGGAATTTAGTTGACATAATGGCCTTGGTGCTGGCCTGAGATTTGCAAGGTGTCTGCGGGAGCCATGCAGCATTCCAGGGACTTTGCAAAGTAGGAAAATGGTGGTAGAATATATATGGCATAAGAGTTCTTGGAGGATGCCTCCTGCAAGCCCACTTGTCTGTGGATATGTGCGTGTGCATCTGGGTCTATGCCTGTCCATTTCTTATGGTTCAGTGAGTGACAGAATCAATTTTAGAGTAATTAAGTTCCCAAAACTTGAAATGAAATGCTTCAAATGCTTTAATAAAGGAGCAAGAAATGTTGGATTTTTCAGAGTCAGTATTCTCAGAAGTAAAAAGGAAATGTTAACCACACTGCAGTGTTACTTTAGGTGTACTTGCTTGCTCTTTTCTGTCACTTTAACTGTGCTTCATCTCTTTGTGGATCTGAGTTTCAGAACTGAGTGTGACTGAGAATTTGATGCTGGATCAAAGGAAGTATTTTCAGAACTGAAATACATGTTGGAGCAGTAAAAGCCGCATTCCCAATTCACTAAAACACAAATAACCTTCTTTTAAAATCATAGGGATGAATTAACCAGTACTTCTTCCATGATGACTAAGACGTAATTTATTCAGATGGCTTGAAATGCTTGCACAGGATGTTTTGAAGGAATAAATTATATGGGATAGCCTTTGTATTATTGTAGAATTTGCCTCTATTCTATATGGAGAACGTTTGAAGATAAGTCAGTTAAACTCCTGGTGAGAGACATTCAGTTATAATACATTTCATTACTCTCAGTTATCACTTACGTCTCAAAGGAAAACAAAATACTCCGTGTGTACTTACACATTACTATGAGAAATCGTCGGGATGTAGATTCTGTTAGATTGGCATTTTTGAAGACCAACAGTGCCTGGTAACTGCAATATTGATTGGGTCGACAGCTTTGAAGTTTGCCTATGCAGTGTTGACTCACTTGGAGCTGTTTACAAATTTCCAATAACACTTCTTTGATTTTGGAGAAGAGTTCAAGATGAGTGAAGTCAACACTTACAGGAACATTTTTCAGTTTGGTGAACCTCTGAAATACCACACAGGGGCTACTCTGCTCCTTGTCCTACGTAGGAATTTGTTACCTGTGCCTGGACACATGACAGGGAATCTCCAACCTCCTACCATTGTTTGCTCATAGTTCCCCTTACTACTCTCTTCTCCATCTTTTCAAGTGCATTTTATGTTAGTTCAGTCAAAGTGATGCTTTGCTGTGGTAGGAATGTTTTAAGCCTTTCCCTTGAGCCCTAGCTAAAATACAGGAAGTTTTCGATGCACTTCCATTAGGTTTTGTTCTGTTCCTTTCTGTATAAAGTTATAATGTAGTTGCTTTTACAAAATTCTTTACAAAAATTTATTCAAACTATGGTATAACTGGGATTACAGGTTGTCAGAATTGAATTGTGCTGCATTTTCTACCATGGTTACAGCCTTTGTAATGAAATGTATGGATGTACCATGCTCTGTTTTTATTAGAAGTTGGAAATTATCTTGAGGACTGCTCAGTTCTGCTTAGTTTTCTGACATTTTCTGTTCTTGTCAGAATCTGCCATAAATTGCTTCACAAGCAATTAAAGTCTCATGGGTTCCTAATTCTGCTCCATCTTTACCTGACAAGATGTTCATAAACACACAGCATGGGCATCACCTGAGATGCACCGAGAGCTGATCTAATTCTTAAAACTATGCGTGCAACTGAAGAGGGATTTGTATGAAGTATTGAAAACCAAAATGCCCAAATGGGTTACAAAACCAATAAGCAAAACTGCTAGTCCTGCTTTATAGATTCAGAGAATGATTTGGGTTGGAAGGGACCCTAAAGCTCATCTGGTTCCAACCCCTTGCCACAGGCAGAGACACCTTCCGCTAGAGCAGGTTGCTCAAAGCCCCATCCAACCTGGCCTCATTTATATCTGCTAATTTATATCTCTTTAGCAGCTTTGAGCTAGTCCAGGCTTAACTTAACTGATGGTTTAGCAGTTCCCCAAGCCCAGCAAGGTCTCCTACCAGTCCTCCCTGCTAAAGAGGCACAGCAAGAGCAAAAGCATGACTGACATGTTCCCATCTCCCAGGCAGCTGTGCCTGACGGAATAAGAAGCCCCATTGGGGAGCTCTGGTTTAATTAGTGCAGCTTTGAGTCAGCCCCCAAACAAAGAGGCACAAAACTTGCCTTAAGTCTATTTTGTCCAATTCTTTTCAGTGCTCATATGACAGAAATCTTAATAAATTAAGGGAGAAAGATGAGCCTTTCAGAAGCTAATGAAGGCATGGTTTCATAACTAAGCTTTTGAGCTACTTGGACCGCTAAGGCTGGATAGTCACAAATCCTATTCCATTACTGAAAGCAAGTGACACATGTTTACCAGTAACAGCTTCAAAGCTCTTAGCTGCCTTCTGTGTTTTCAGAGCCTTCTCCCAGTATATAAGGGAGGTTGCACCAGGGCATGTCTTTTGATATCAAATGACATTATGAAGTGCACCCATCACATTGCATCATCACTGAAATAAACACTGGTCAGGTCCTGTCTTTTCCTTGCATTAAAGCTTAATGGCAAAAAATTGGAACTGTGCAATGAGAACAAATGGATTCCTACTAGCCTTCTTTCTGTATTTGGTTTTAAAAGCCAGAGTAGAGAGAGATGGGAATGTTTCATCTTTGCTGAAATTAGCAATCCTAATGAATAGTTATGAAGATTCAAAGCTTCACCCTTTGTAACCTCCTCGATTGGTTTATTTCTCAAAATATAGCTGGAGAAATTGGGTTTGCTGATGAGCTGGTGTTGTACAACAGCTTGCTGGATCTTATTTTTCCATCTTGCTTTCTTCTTGCAGCATTTTGTGTGAATATTTGCATCTTACTCAGCCTTCCAGATCCCAAGTAATTTCTAGTTTCCCCTGGGAGAGGTTTGCATGTTCCAGTGCCCTTCATTGTTCAAAATCCAAACCGGTAGCATTTTGATGTCAGGAAAAGACATGACAGGATTGCCAAATTAAAAAGAAAGAAATAAATGTTGGGATTCTTCTTTCATAATAGACCTTTTATGCTTGAATGGAGAAAACATTGAGGTCAGCACCCAAGCTCTCACATGGTTGCAGTAAGTCACAGTGTACTATGACATCTGCTTCTATGGCTTTTTCGGGACTTTATTTTGGTGGTCTGCTACTACACTGTGTACTTCTCTCTTGCCATTGGCTTCTGTGTAATGCCTGTAGGGAATTCCAGCAGTGACTTGCACAGTTAAATCACAGCAGTAAATTATTTAGTTACTTTAATGTGATTTAATTATTAAAAAACCCTTTTAAGAAAAAGCCAGCTCCACAGAGACTTTTGGTAAAGAACTGAGAACCCTCCTTTGAGAACTGGTGGCTCTGGTCAGCAGCCCTGAATTTTGGATTACCTGGAATTTTTCAGCTATGACAGGTACAGGAGCATCCTCTCAAGCTGCTTATAGGTTCTGGTGTCTTTCTTACTTATCACTCAGCAAATTCCATTGGAATTACTGCATGTTCTGATCATTAAGACATTACCTCTCCTTTCTTTTGCTCTCTTTTAGATAATTGTTTAATAATATATATGACTAATAACTCGACTCTATTACTACAAACAATATTTTATTAACAAAACCAGGCTTTTTATATAAAATACAAAATGCTCTTGCTGCTTACGTGCACACATATATATAGGGAGAAAAGCCTATGCCTGGCATTTTATTTTCCACATATATAGCTATAAACCTCTGCAAAGCCCAGTGTAAATTGTGATGTTAGCTTTAGATTACAAACAGCTTCATTTAGGAAACCACACAGAAAAAGGTATTGCCTAAGGATGGAAAAATATTTCCCTGAGGAAACTAAGTGGTTGCTATGGGACAGAAAATTACCTAATGGTGGCTTTTCACAGATCCATGCTACTGGACAGAATGAGAATATTCAAACCACAGTGGGTGAAAATGTTGAATTTGCTAGGATATATCTGTAAAGGATTTCTCTTAGTGTAGATGTAGATACTTTGAAGGAAAAGAAAGCAGCAGGTATTTTTCCATAGGGTACAGTTGAACTGTGTTTTCCTTCCAGTCCTCCTAGAATACTACGCAAATGAAACATATTTGTTTAGTCAAACTAGCTTTTAAATACCTGTGAAGTGCAGCCCTTTTGAATGTTAAATCATGATTTCTTAAGGTGTTTCCTCATAATGATTTTTTATTTTTGGTGCAATAATGTAATTCTGTAAATTTAATAACAATCCTCTTAAATGGTATTTTTAAATGAAGGCAATGCTGAAATACTGGTGTTTGAAATGTTCCCACACCAGTTCTAGAAGACCCCTCAGCATCATCCTATAACTAACCAGACAGAACTAGAGACTGATGTGCAGTCGGGCTGTCTGGGGGGTGTTTGGCTGTGAAACACATTGTAATCTATTGCAAACCTACTGATCTGAAATGGGTTGTATGCCTGTGCCCCACTGAAATGTGTCTTTCAGAACCGAACTAAATGGACCTAGAAAATACACTTAGTGGTAAATCTGTCATCCCTTGGCAGCAGTGCGTTTGCGGTCACTTTTTACTCTGTGGAGCAATGACATCCTGCCATACCCGGACATCGTGTAGAGACTTCTCTAGTGGATCTGTGTGGAGTATTTTGAGTAAAGGATGTCTTGCTATGTCCAGTGTAATGCTCATTTTGACAGACCCTCTTCAAAAACCACACATGGACCATATTCCCTGTTGCTCTTTGGTCTGGGAATACGCTGCAGAAATGCTCAAGTCCAACAGTGCTTGCTGGATTTTGCTGCACTCTGGTGCTTGTGTTACTTACATGAATTACTTAGCACTCGTCATCTTCTTAAAAACTGATTTAGGGTCCTTCCCACCTTGTTATGAACAGTAATTTTTAATGCCTCTAGATTAGTAATGAATAAGCTCCTTCCTAACGCTTGAGGTACATTACTCTGTTCTTGAATGAAACAAAAATTAAAGTTGTTTTATAATACCTGTTTTCATTCCTTTCATAACTCTATTTCCCTGACAAGCTCAAGGACCTCAGAGGTCTGGGTTCTCCAGAGAAATTTCTGCTGTCATCATGTTGAAATTCCCACTGGCTGTGCCTGGCTTGCATGAATGCATACAAAATCTGCTGCTGTAGATCATCCTGCTTTTAGCATCAATAGCTAAGAATCTTGCAATCTGATTAGCATTCCTGTATCCTCCCAAATACCCTAAGTGTTTCTAGCACGTAGTATTAAGCTAGGTAAGTCTTACTTGTGCTGTTTAAAAACTTTTTCTGCATGTGCTGTAATTTGAGGCGTTACTAAAATCCACAGACCATTGAGAGAGACCATTTGCCATCAAGAGCTGTCATGATTTCTGTCCTTGGCATGTGCCTCTACCTCCGTTTGCTCAGAAATATCCATCTATGGTTATTGCCATTACTATTAAATTCTGCTTTGTTTCAATTTCATACCTCCTTTTCCATATTTTTCATACTGTTTAAAACTGCTCCCTAAATTTTGTCTCATTGCTGTTCTTAGATTCCTGTTTAACAACTTCAGCCATCTTTCCAAGTCTCCTTACTCCAGTTTATCCATTGCAGGCGTTTCAGGAGCCGCGACGTTGTTTTCCTGAGCTACCCATCCTTACCTGACCTCTCTGTGCTGTTCTGTGCTTATGGGGTCTACTCATCACTGATAACCCACTCTCTAGACCTTGAGATTTCTTCTCTCCTCTTTTTCCTTTGTATTTGCATGTCTCTTCTTTGCAGTGTTCCCTGTTAAGCGAAGACTTGTTTCTTACCTGGCGTTAAGAGCTGTGTGTTGGGGGGTTTGTTCTGTCACTGACTCTATGAATCACTGCACTGGGTAGGTATTGAAAATGTAGAATATTGATAGATGTGAACTAGTGATGTTGTAAAAGCCAAGAAAATGATCATCAGCCATAGAACTTTAGCCAGGAGATAGCTGCTTCCCCCCACTCCCTTTTCCTGTAAAAGTGACTGACAGAATAGGTAAAAAAGATCAATTAATTTACTGCTGAAGCTTTTCCCAGCCATAACAGTGCACAGCAACAATAGCCCTGACAGTTCTGCCCTTTAAAGAACACAAATGAAGGTTAAAATCAGTCAGTAAGGCTTAATTAGTGAGATTCTAAAGCAAAATCCACATTGAGACAGAGTAAGGTGATGATAAAGAGAGAGAACCTGTATTTTATTTATGATGTTGTTTACCACTAGCAGTACATCATTCAGAAAAGGCTGCCCATTCCTGTCAGTTAATGGCCAGATAGTCTCAAATAATCTCTTCTAAAAAACCCAACAAACTTTTAAATGCTAAGCTGCTTGGGCATGTAAGCTGAAAAGGGCACTAAGGCAAAGAAACCCTGCTCATTCTTTTAGATAATGGACCAGTGGAGCACTAGTTAAAAATGATTTTTCTAGCTAATATTGTGAATTCATCTATTGAAATATTGATGATGTTTGAATAATGAAATGGAAGGCTTCCTGGGTTGTTCCGTTCCTGTTGGAGTTGGACTCTGGAGACTGTGATTCACAGCGATTCCTGTCTGTGACTCTGAAATGTTTCACTTTTGTTCCACAGATGATCCACTCCTTTAACGGATCAAAGCAGCACACTGGGTTTCTTAATTTATTTTGCAAAGTCTAGGTTACACTAGAAGACAAAGCAATAGTAGAGGTGCAGGGATAAACCATGCTGCTTTAGATTGCAATGTGGCTTGTGGTCATGACAAGCTGTGGGAGCTGCCCACCTTGCAGCTTACCTGACTGCTGGAAACCAGGGCTGTGCCCTGTTTTGTCTCCCCAGTTGTGGGCTTAGAAAAGTCTATAACTATGACTGTTTAAAGGAATTATCTGGGAAGGGAAGAAATACCTTTGAATACCTTCTATGCTTTTATACTGTTCTATTCTGGTTATCCGACACAGGTCCATTTGTATTGCCCTGTATCCATCCTCTATCATGCAGCATTCAAATGTTCATTTCTTGACTGAAGTTGAGGTCCCATCAGAGTCTGTGGCAAAAGATACACCACCTTCACTGGGACTAGGATTTAAACAGCTTTGTCTTTATTCATGACTTGACAATCTGTAGAATAAGAGGTGCATCTCTTCCAGTGTCACAACTCTGTGGATGGTGTAGGAGCTTGCTCAGAGCATTTACTTTTTGTAGGCTTTCCTGCATAAATGTAAATCGTTGATTAGTCACTCCTGCATCTTAATTATTTCCTGTATTGCTGTGTGGTTTGATAAACCTTTATGTTAAACTGGTGTCTGGCGTTCAGAAACTGAGTAAGACTTGAGAAGAGGCTGTGGGAATTGCACCTTACTCCTTCGTGCAATGAGCAGCATCCAAATGTACACTGCTTCCTTGTTTATGTGCAACACAACATGCACTTTCCTGAGTCACTGAGTACTGTGCTTCCTAAGCAGTAATCCATTTTCATTTTCCTCATTGAAAATCTCTTTCAGATTATATCTCCCAGCTTCACTGGGAATCACTGGAATTTCACTGCATTTTCTTCTATCTTCCAGTCCTTCCACTTCCATTTAGACTTTACTTCTTGTCCTCAGATGTGTCCTGTGAGTCCCATTTATTTCTTCTCCTTCTTTTCTGCTGATACTTCCTTTGATGTTCCTTGCAGCTTCCCAACAGAAAGGAAAGCATGGTCCTAGCCAGGGGGACTTAGGGTGAGTCATTTCTACATTTCTTGCCAAATTCTCAGCCAGGAAAAATATATTAAGACTTTATGGAGAATTTACTCTTGCAGTTATTCTATAACAGTTTTCCCCATATATTCATGAATTCTGTTGATTCTTGTTATGTTTCCCTACCCTTCCACTCGTCCTCAGCCAGCCCAGGGAATGCTCTCAAGGGTCTCCTGACCTCCATTGGGAACATGACACAAGGGGTGTGAATAATCTTGGACTGTGTTTCTGTCCCCCATTGACACAGAGGTGTCCTGGGGGACTGTGCTCACCTGTTTGTTGTCTAGAAGCAGAGGTTCCTCAGGAGCCAAAGCTGCCGGGTGCTGTTTGCAGGATTGCTGCACCACAAGTTCCTGGTGAAACTGGGTCTGGTCTCCCCTGGTGGAGCCAAAGGCTGGATCCTCCCTTCAGTTTAGGTCTATTACAGATGTTAGTAAATGAAAAAATATTGCAAGTAATTTAAATTTGCTTCTCAACTGAAGCTTCCTGATGCATTATCTGGAATACATATTTTATGTTACCCTGCTTTATATGTACTGTTTCCTTTTGATACATAGTGTATTCTTCATGCCCTTTTTTTGCTTATAAAGATGTACTGTTTATTACTTAAAATTCTCATACCTGAAACTGTGCCCTGGAATATATGAGTACAGTCATCCTAACTTAGTTTAGATGTTTCTGTAGATGATGGTTGGCTAGATCCTAGGTGATGAGTGCCAAACGATCCTTCCTGTAATGGAAGTGCTGGTGGACACACATTGTAGTTACACATGTGTACTGCTAATACTAACAGGATTCCTCTCCTAAGCACACAGTCTGCAATGATTCTGAAACATCAAGATCTGCATCTGAAATGCCATGACTTAGTAGAGAACAACATTTGCAATTTGCTTATTCATACGATTACTCTCCTTCCTGTGATCCCATTATTTGTTAGGATTGTGAGTTGCTGCTTTTTCTGCCTTTATGTGCATCACTTCTTGTCTGGAAAAAAACAGAGTTATTTTGAAACTTGAACACGGAAGTCAAATTTCATTGTAGTACTCATGATGTCCGGGGGTGTGACTGCCAAATAATATCCAGAACAGTTCTATTTTCATAGTAATGCTTTGGATGTCAGCCACGCGTTTTCCTCTGAATTAATGAATATCATGGAGCTCTACCACTGCTGCCAGAAACATAGGGATAAATGGTAATGTTTCTGAAATAGTATGTATGTAAGATTAGGTTTTGATAACAGGTTTCAAGCTTGCACCTTCTTTATTCTTTCACTTGGTCTTACTTACCTCCTCTGACTTACTGGCTTTGAGCAATCTGCTCTAGTGAAAGGTGTCCCTGCCCATGGCAGGGGGTTGGAACTAAATGAGCTTTAAGGTCCTTTCCAACCCAAACCAGTCCGTGATTCTGGGATATACACAAGAGAGTTCTTTTTTATAGTCTTCTTATAGAGACTCTGAACTCAGCTGTGAGTGCACCATCTCATAACTTCATCTGCTGGCAACATCAAGAAACAGGCTATGCTGAGGTGAAAAAAGTCTTCCCTCAACATACACAAACATTGCAAAATGTGAGTGATAATGTCTTGAATCAGAGGTAGGCATAGTATGGTAATATTACTTTAATTATTGATCCATCTCAGAAGCTCTTCAGTGAGCAAGCTTTCCTTTCTCAATGGGATTAACCACTGAGAACATTACAAATGCTGCAAACACCTACATATTTGTACAAAGATAACCCCCTGTTACAGCGGATTCATCCTTTTTTTATCCTTTCTTACTTATACCAGCATGATTCATTAACAGTTATTTTTGAGATGAATAAATGTAGGCTACTAATACAATTTAAAATACTGTTATTTTAAGGAATAAGTCAGCAGTGTTTTAGTTTCTTTTAAACACCAAATAAACCCAACTAAGGTTAGTGAGACAATTATCAGCTGAAATTATTGGGATTTATCTTTTAAAGATCCTGTTTAACCACACGACTTCAGATAGAGCTTGCATTGTGTGTCTACTACCTGTAGCAAAAAAAAAGGACAATTGGAAATTTGCAGTGAGAGACTCTCTACTCGGGGAACCAAAATGTGCAGCATCTCCAAAATGTAAGTAGTACATCCTTGGTGCTCACAGTGCTTAGATCCGCTTTGGAACTGAGATGTTGAGAATAAGAGCAAATGAGGAATTCTTAAAGATCACTTGTACTACATACGAGGGGAAAATCAGTGTGCAGAGTTTAATGTGAGGTGCTACACCGATGGTTCTCACTAACTCCACATTTGAGAAGCTACGCCTACAATCACATACATGCTTTTTGCTTTCTAGATTGTTATGCCAGTCTCAGGGATATGGAGGTCTTATGGCTTATCCTACACTCATGACCCCCAATAGCATTCTCTCCTTCAATTCTCCTCTTACTACTTGAGGATTCACGGGCTTCAAGGAGGCTGCCAGAGTCAACAGTTTAGTTCTCTGGGCACTTAGTTTATGGTTTTGTTGGCAATACCTCTGCAAAATAAAACTGGGCTCCTTTTGCTGCTCTGCTGTAAGTATGAAAGTGGCAATGCAAGTTATTGTCATTAAATACATCATAAAGTCATGTGCACCTTTGGGAATTGGACCAGGAGAGTGAAAAGCTTTTCCAGTACTTCCTTTGCTGACTGTTCAAGCCCAGGTATATCTCCTCAGTAAGATACTGTATTCTTCGTGAAGATTTTACCCTCAAAGTGCAATAAGGTATTAAAAAGATATAATAATGTCATATTAACTGAGTGATTGTTCCCTCCTCCACAATTACACTTCAGTGTATGAAGACTGGGTGATTTTTTTCCACTACTGTTAGGCATTTGTGTGTTGTGACCTCCTATAAATCTTCCTCTTCTAGATGAGCTACCTCATATACTGTTTTCTCCCCTCCCCATTCTTTCTCTATCCATTTGTCTTTGTTGTTAATTTGATGTAACTTTGCCATGATGTAGAATCTTCTAGACATTATCTCTCACTCTTAAATGCCATTTATTTCTTCTTGGTGCTGCGTGGCAGGAAGATTGTCCTTAGAGAAGTGGTGATGGAAGCAGTGAAAGGCAACTGTAGCCATGAGGAGAAGGGAAAATGAGTTTGAAAAATGGTGATAAGGGACCCCAAAGTTTAAGAGCTGAAGAAGAGGGAGCTAAAAGAAGATATTTCTTTGTTGTTTTCTTATCATTCCTGCCTTGGGCTAACTCACGTTCATGCATGAACTCTAAAGTCATGGCTTGATTTCTTCTGTCGTTTGTCCTGCAGTAAATCAGGAGTAACTGTGTGTTTGAGAGAGACTTGAGCTGGAGATGGACTATAAAGCTGGTGTCAGAGTAGGTGTACTTCTCCCTCCTTGTGCACCCTGTGTTATCGTTTAGACTTCTGCACAGGTACTGTAAAATGTTCTCACAGCAGAGTGGATGCATTTCATGTCTGATGTGCTGGGGGAGTAGTGCTGAAAGATGCCTGGAGAGTTGCTTCCAACTGACTGGCACCAAAAGTAGTACAAATAAATTTGCCCAACACCCTCCACCCTCTCAGTAATTAGAGTTTTCTATTTCAATGGTTACTAGCATAACCCATGTGCCTCTGACACATCACTTGACCACTTTGGTTACTAATATATTTTGTAACTTCTACAAGAGTCCAGTCTATTTTTTTTTTTGCCCCCCACTGAAAGCAACTTCCACTTTTCAGTTATGAAAAGGGTGTTATTCTAAATAAAACTGACATGATCCACCAACACTTTTGGAAGCACAGATGCTTTGTCCCACTATTTACTAAAGAGGTTCACACTTAGATTAAAGCAGTGAAATCAAATCACTGAATAAAGCCTGGAACAACATAATGATTTAAAGAATTCGTTGAGAGCTTTTGGGAGGAGGAAAGTTACACAAAGGCAAAATTAGATTGTTTTCTGTGTAACATCAGAACACAGAAACAGCATGCAATCCAATATTGGTACATTTGTTTTTCTAAGCATCTTGTGTAGTTTCATTTGTCTTTGTTCTCCTCTGCAACATCAGACTGCAGCCCATAAATTCATGTACTGCATCCAAGGCCCATTGGCATCACACATTAGAAGAGGAATCGGGCCTCTTCGTTTGCAGGAGGTACCAGCCATGAACCTCTCTCTCTGAATGAAACTGCTTATTTATTTAGCATAAACTAGGTTGGAATATGCACAGGCTCCCTGATGTTAAATGTCATTTTCCCCAACTCAATGTGTATATATTGCAAAGAATGAAATTTAATTTGTTGTGTAATTCAGTGCTTCCAAGTGGTGCTGCATCAGGATGATATTTCTCAGTGTATTATTAGGGGAGAATTGCACCATCCTTTCACCAGCTTGTTTAAAAAGCATAAGACTTTGTAGTGGGATATATTTATATTTTATCTGTATTTTCTGTCTTACTGTTGGAGGTAAAAGAATGCAGCTTCAGGGGTTCACACTTGAATGCTTTCAGTTCAAGCTGATAGTCTGAGCTAAATAGATCTTTCTGTCCAGATACCGTTCAAGTTGTTAATCTCTTGCTTCAACAACACTTCTAAGTAGCAGGTTACCACTGCTATATAAAGAGGAACAATCCTGAATGAGTTCTCCTTGCTGAGGAAAACAGACCTTGAAATCAGCCCAATCATATTAAAAGAAATCAATTACAACAAGTAGTTTCACGTTTTATCTACTGCAAGTCACCCATTGCCTTTTTTGAAAGGGTTCACAGTAACATGTCCTAGAATCCCAGCCTGGTTTGGGATGGAAGGGACCATAAAGCTCATCCAGTTCCAACCCCCTGCCATGGGCAGGGACACCTTCCTCTAGAGCAGGTTGCTCCAAGCCCCTGTGTCCAGCCTGGCCTTGACCACTGCCAGGGATGGGGCAGATTTTCTTTTTCCCTGTCCTCACAACCAGCAGAGCAAACTATTTGTTATGTGGACGCACAAACGTATAGAAGATGGACACAAATACTTACTGTACTTCTTTGTATTATTCAGAGTAAGACTGGATGGTACTTCCAACCCAAATGTGTGTAAGAGAAATGAGGGGCTACAGATGCAGGAAACCTTGAGAGCGCCTGGTCAGGGCTGCCCTTCGCATTTCCCCACTGCTGGCTGAGGGAGAGCACGCTGCAGAAACAGGAGTACATAAAATACAGGGGTTTATTTGATAAGTTGCTTTCTTGCTGTAGCAGTATACCTGTTGGAATGAAAAGGAGCCATATGTATTTTGCTCAGATAAGCTGCTTTCTTTGAGATTGCTGGTAGATTTCAGTCATGTTTTAAAATCCTCCTTCAGCTATTGCAGCTCTCTCACCGCATTTCCTTTGCTCTCTCCTCAAGCTGTTACTTGCAAGACATCTCCCTTGTTATTGCCCATTGTTTCCTCCCCACTTTCAGCCTTTCCCATGAAATAGGAGGGTTCCATCTCCCCACCTTTTAACCTTCCATTGTTCTGCTTCTCTCTGCATCCTGACCCTGATTCCTTCTGCAATTGCAGCCTTTCAGCCTTGGGGATGGAGAATTTATTTCAGTTCTCGGGTAAATTCTGTTCCATGTATCTGTATTGCTGCAGTCAGAGCTCCAGATATTTGTGTCTATTGGCACATTGAATCTGGTAATTTTATTTGTATTGTTAAGGGAAACCCCATGATACTCAGATTCTTTTAGATCATCATTTCTAAACCTGTTACCTTCTAACCTAGCAAAGAGATTTCAGCCATTTGATCTGACATGTAACAATTTTTAAGCAATAATTAGGAGTTTTAAAATTCGATCTAAATAGAAGATTCTCTGTATCCTCTTGCTGTTGTGTAAGCATCTGAAAGTAAAGCTTTAAGGTGAATATGTCTACCTTCTGCGCATGCATGCAGCTCTTTGACTCTTATTCTTGCATTATTGCTGTAACCTTATTTATAATCAGTCATATGAGTATGGCAAGGAAGAGGATTGATTTTAATTTCCTGTGATTTTAAGCTCATTTTAGTGTGGCAACTGCATATTCATCAGCTTTTAAATTCCTTTGAATTGTACCCACAACCACATACCCCTCACATGCTTAGTTATGAAAATACTTCTAATAGCAGGAATTGAGTAAAGAGTTTTCTGCAGTGCTGGGGAGTCCAGCAGTGGCCAGTTCACTCCACCACACCAAAACCTGTCTCAAATTAAGCCATCCATACAGTGCTGGATAGCTGAGAGCCTTTCCAACCCCTTGTTGTTGTGTTTAAGCAAGTGCTGTGAACACAGCTACGTGCTAGGCTACTCAAGAGAGCAGAGACTGGCCCTTGTCACTGAGAGCAGGGTTTGGGGATGTTTTTGGGTGATGGAAGGGGTGTCTGGCACATGGCAGTGTAACTTGCTCTGCTATTTTTTGGTTTTCTAATTGATAAGTCTTGCCATCTGTTCCTGAGCCATCTCTCTGCTTCCCTTTCCTACACACAGGCTCCTGCCCCCATTCTACCCTTCAATCTTGGACGGACTGCCTGGAGGCTGCTAATGAGAGCTGACTGATACCACTAGTAGCTGGGTGGGAAGGAGATGCTAACGGTGGCGAGGGAGATACTGGGTCAGCTGAGGCTGAGCTCCTTGAATGTCATTCAAGTGATGCTTCTCTCAGTGCTGCTTTAACTGCTGATTTGTGAGCAGACTCCCCAGATTTCTTCAGAAAACTAAAGAAAAAACCCCAACCCTTTACTTTATAAAATAGGTTTTAATTGTTTTTCTGTGGTCAATTCCTTCTGAATCTGTCAGCACTGTGTTCCTGAGCACCCTGTGGCTTTCTGAAATAAGTAACTAATCTAGAAGCACTCTACCAACCTAGGGTTTATTTGTCTCTTATTTTCCCAGGAGTCTTTTTGTACTTTACAATCTATATTTGACTCTGTCTTTTCTTGTCTAAGTCTCCATTTGGTGGCTTAGCATACGGGGAGCCTATTTTCTAGTGGAGAGAAATACATTTATACATGCTAAGAACTGTATTTTTAACAAAGATATAGATGTCTATACAAGTTAAAGAGATTTTTCTGGCGAGAACTCCAAAATGGACAAAGATTTGAACCATGGCAATCGTGACTGTGTTCTACCGTTAGCTCAGAAGCTCTTGCTCTTGGAGATGTGTTGGGGGGGTGATTAAGAGCATAGCTTTGATCAGATATTTTTCATTGTTATTTCTTATTTATTATAATTTTTATTATTATTGGCTTTTTCTAAGGGCATTTAAGTGCCTAAAAAGAGCATGCAAATCATTGCATTTCCCATAGATTTCTCATGGGAAGCTATGGGCTGAAATACCTACACAATTTGGGAAGCTGATGTTATAAATCTACTAAAAACTTGCTATTTAGTATTAAGAACTCATGTTCAGATTTCTGTTTAAGGTGGCCTTTTCTTCTCAGAGACATCCTCATGCAGAGCTTACATGCATTTTCCTGAGCACCTACCAAAGAAATAGTGAAATTAGGGCTTAACTCACCTCTATCTGTAAGGTTCTTCATGATCTTTAGATTACGGTTGCTGATGGCTTGGAGGTTATGTTATTGCTGTGTGCCAGCATTCTCAAATTATTAGGTTTTTGTCCTAGCTAATAATATCAAAACTACCATTGTGAGGCAGAAAATCTTTCAGGAAAAGGTGGAATATTTTCCTTTTTAACATCTCAACACTGCAGATTTTAGGACTTCAGTCAAAAGACACAAATTCTACTAAGTTATTAGTGAAAATCAGAAAAAATCCAAAACTGCAGCTGCAAACAGTTGACTGATTTCCTTGATTGTCATATTTTCCAGTTGTACAATAGTGTTTATTGCACAGGGCTCTGCCATGAGGAAGAAATTCTATTTCCTGCACTGGGGAAAAGACAGACAGTTAAATGGAATAAAGCGATCACTCGTCAGGGGATGTATCGGGATGCTGGTGTGGATTGGAAGGAGTTCCCACAATTGCCATGAAACTCAAATCATTTCCAGTGACTTTATTATTTTTTATGTTTTTCTAGCACTGATTAGAATCCTCTGGATGATGAAATGCTACAGCCCTGGCAAGAATCTAATAAAAATACCCCCTGGGATTGATTTTGATTGACTACAGTTGCCTGTCTGCTTTTATTTTGCTGTATATGAACAGACATGAATGATCACAATTGGGTTAACTCTTTCATCACCTCCCTGCTGTGGTCAGGTGCTTAAACTATCATTATTTTCAAACACTGACCCCAACATAAAAGAAAAGGCAGTTTGAAGTTTCAACTTCAAGGTTCCTGCACCACGGTCACCTTCTCATTATAATGCTCAGGGTGCTCTGCTTGGAGGAACAGGAGCAATGCTGGGATCCCATCTCTTTGTAGATAGTTACTGCTTATAGCCTGTATGTGATTTTCTGTGGATGTGTTCTGGTTACTGAAGCACAGACAAGGAAGCAGTGATTTTCTTCCTTCCCTGGGGGCACAACAGGTAATTTTCCTTTTGAAGTATACAGGGATGAACTTCACTAAAAGTAAGGAGCACCAGCAAGCACTTGCCTAACTTGTATAAAGGATTCTCTCAGCCTAATCAGTAAGCAGAAATGAAGATTAAAATCACTTTCCTGTGCATTTCAGGAACTACCACTGTAAAACTTGCTTTCTCAGTCTCTATTTGGCTATTGAAGAAGGAGTACTACCGGGTACTAGATTAGGTATTAGGAAAATTAGGTAGAATGAGATACTAGGAAGAAATTCTTCCCTGTGAGGGTGCTGAGGCGCTGGCACAGGGTGCCCAGAGAAGCTGTGGCTGTGCCCTATCCCTGGCAGTGTTCAAGGCCAGGGCTTGGAGCCCTGTGGCAGGAGATTGGAAATGGATGAGCTTTAAGGTCCTTTCCAACCCAAACCAGCCTGTGATTCTGTGATACTGAGGTTTTCACCCAGAATTCATGAGCCCTTGTGTACCACTGGCTAAGTTTAGATAGAAAACACTATGGAAATATAAAATATTATTTATAATTATAGTTCCTTTGTCATTTGTAGCTCCAAATATAACCAGAGGATTGAATGAAGATAGTAGGAAAAGGAATACACAGAAGCTTATAATTCAGATAAGTGGAACATGGTTCTGGCATAGCAATTCTTCTTTTGGAACTGATATTGATTCTTCTAAATGCACTAAATGAATTCTAAATGAATTTTAAAGTTAGTGACTAACAAACAGTTCAAAGTTATTCTTTGGAAAGATTTGCATCTTTTCAAAGTTAAGAAGGAAATTCTTCCTGTCAAATAATGATGTTTAGTGATGTACATATGCTGCATCCAACAGTTCCTCTGGTAACATTTCTACCTGCTAAGAGTAGATGCTTTTAAAAAGAAGTTGAACCAAACCATAAAGTTATATTAGTGAAGAGATATATTCCTTTCTGGATAAATTAATAACTATATAAACACTGCAATGTTAAATGAAGTTGAAACTATTAAATTTATTTATGCTTACTAATTCTTTTTTTAGTGTTCTGCTAAATGAGAAATCATTATGTACACAAAGGTTAAATCTGTTCAAGTCAATCACTTCAATCCATTTTCTGTCTTTCTTGAAGCAGTTTTCTCAGTAAGAAAAAGACCCAATTTTCAAAACAGGTGCATCAGTGATCAGTGGAGATGTCTGAAACAGAATAAGTATTTATTAACTGTTATACAGTTTATAGCATCTGAAGGCAAGTTTTTAATGGAGGCTACTCTCTCCTTTTGAAACAGTGAATTTCTCGTTCTTTGGCATCTTTATATCTTAACATTTATAACTAGTTATGCTGGAAATTTTGGTGATTGTTAGCACCTCCCCCTGCTTCCTATCAGCCTGTTTCAGTTACTTGCTCTTCCTCTGGGAGCGTTTTGCACTGGCTGGCATAGCTATGTATAGACATTTCTCTTCAGAATTAGTACTTTGAAACCTGCAGTGGCTCCATCATTGATTTTCTGGCATCTGCACTGAGTTTAGTGAAATGGCTTGGTCAAATCTGTGTACTTCAAAAAACTGCAGTAAGAAATTGTGTTTTATTGCAGTTCGGTAGGAGTGGAAAACAGTTGTGTTTGTATCTTCTCTGTTTCAGACTGGAATATAGGCCATGTACAGATCCGCTGTTTAGCGGCAGTTTTGTCTCTGTTCTTAACGTATTCATTGTGTGAAGCTGGGTGTGATTTGTACTTTTCCTCACATTGGTTCTTTGGAGCATTGCAGTGAGCAAGCTGAAAAATAGCAAACCCCAGATAAATAGCAGAAAAGCAAATAGATAGCAAAAAGGAAAGAGATAGCAAAAGGGAAATGGATAGCAAAAGGGAAATAGATAGCAAAAAGGAGATAGATAGCAAAAAGGAAATAAGTATCAAAAGGCAAATAAATACCAAAAGTGAAATAAATAAACAGCAAAAGGGAAATAGGGGGAAAAAAGCAAATAAATAGCAAAGCCCCCAATAAACAGATGGCAAAAAGCAAATAAATGGCAAGAAGCCTCTGCGCACCGAGAGTCAGCTGTGCAAGTTTCAGAGCTAGATGACTTGTACAGCAGCCCTTGCCTCTGCCCAGGTTTCCTTCCCCTATTGCACCCTGTGAGGTGCTGCTGCAAACTCCTCTTCACGCCTGGCTCCCCCCTGCCCTCTGCAAAGAGGAATTTGGGGCCCCCCTCGGAGCATCCTCAGCCCGGCGCTTGCTCCTCCACAAAGGCAGCGCTCACGGAAGCGCTCGCATCCTCTGCGAGGCTGTGGCGGTCGGTGGTGTTCACATGACTAATGCTGTGAAAGAGAGCAGGGTTTTTTGTAAGGTTCTTTTTATTTTTTTGAGCAGCTCCAGTCTATGCACAGTTGGCTCCCAGCTGACAGACAGAATGTGGGGTGGGCTTTGTCACCAGAACGCTGGGTACCGCATGCCCAGCTATGCTCGCAATTACACAGTGCCCGGAAACCTGCTGCTTATGTCAGGGTGCAGGCAGCCCGAACACATAGAAACTGGGTAGCTTGATTCATAGATTTTTATTATTTTTATATTTTTGTTGTTGTTGGGTTTTTTGCCTCTTTTCTTCCCAGCCAAGGTTATATAATGAGGGGATTGCTGCTAAAGTAAAAAGGGAAAAATGAAGTCTTTGTTAAATGCCTTCACAAAGAAAGAAGGTAAGCAATGAAAGCAGAACACTTTGATGTTTCAGAGCGGTGTTTTCTTGTGTACATTGAATATGATGGGCTTAGTGACTCTGTAATTAATCAATTCCTGCAGTTGCTTTATCAGAGTTATTTTATTTAGGCATTTAGGCAACTGATTATTAAGGCTGGATGTGAGTTTATTCATTTTAGTTTTTTCTCTGAAAAATCAAATAGTTATAAAAGATGATTTTGTTCCCTGAGAAATGCATTTGAAGACACATAAGGAATTTCCTAGGTGAATGCTGTCAGTGAATGGGGTTGAATTGCCCCTTCAGATGTATGAAGTGCCAGGAATAGAATTCTGAGAGCTGGAGGAAGAATTAAATGGTGCTTTTAGGGATGATAATTTTAAACTTTAGGAGCATGAAATGAGTTCAGGTGGTTTCGTGTCATTTTATATCAAGTGTTTTTCCCAAACAAGTTTTGTGCCAGTTTATACTTCCAGTTCTGACCAGGGTGAAATATTAAGGGAAAACAAAGTCCAACAGGGGTTAAAGTGTGGACATTTGCATTCCATCTTTCTATGTTGTGGTTATTTAATTGTGAAAATAATATCAATAATGGCTATAAGAAGCAGCTAAAAAAATATCCACCCACTTACAGTTTGCAGATTGCTGGGGAAAAGAAACAGTTGGGTGGAATATTAATCACTTTAAACTCGGAAATGCTTATTTTTAACTCTTTCTATAAAAGATTTGTGTTAGACACACATCAATTGGTGTAATTAGTCAGCCCCTTTCCTGGTTATTTTCTGTAGTAAAGGCTAATTTTGCTTGTGGTTCTCTCATTAAGAACAGAACATCAATAGCTAAGGAAAAGATAACTCCTACATGGTGATATAAAATCCTTCTCATGAATGTAAGGGAAAAAGAGTTAATTTAATGTGGTACCTGGAGAGTGTGGATACAGACAAAAGAGACCCTGTTTTTCCAGTAGGAATGAATGTGCCAGTTTTGTGTGTTCTGAAATGTGTCGGTGTAAAGGTGCTCAGCAGTTCCCTATCCGTCCTGTCGCTGTGCCCCCGCACGGTGCCCTGCGTGCTCCCTCCCTCTTCTGACGGGAGATATCCCACCAACCTCACCAAAGTTGCAGTAAACACCCCCAAAACGTTGGCAATGTTTAGTTTTAGCAATGTGTGACTGGACAAGTGGCCAATGTGCATGGAGTGTTTCCTCTTCACATTCATGATAGATTAAAATCCAAGGGTCAGATCCAGTTTTTACTGAAGTCCAAGACAAACTTTGGTGACCCGAAGGAGACATCATTAGACCCTCAGTTAGCAAAATGATGTGCAGGATATTCCCTCTATTCAGTTTTGTGTGCTTTCTCCTTGACTGAAATTACAGTAGCTCTCCTGCTTTATTGTATCTGGGAAAGATCCTTATCTTCAGTGAAGTAATTTTGGGAGTCATATTCCGAATGTCAGAGCTCCAGGAATGCACAGATGGCACGTCTGTGACATGTACATCAATCCAGAGGGTCTGTGTATGTTAATTTTGGAAGTAAGTGCTGTGAGTTCTCTTTAAGTTAGTGCTAACCGGGGCTGTCACTGTGACCTGTGAAGCACCAGGGTCCTTTCCGTGACACACTCCGCTGCTTTGAAACCTAAATAAAAACCAAAGAACTTGGAATATCCTGACAATTACACAGTTTCTGCCAGACTCTAGCATACATATTGGACTTTAACCTCTTTTACAGCTTTTAAAGACTACTTCCCTTGTTTCAGCATTGTTTCAAATGAATGGAAATGAGTTGAAAGCCCTTTCTCTCCATGTACACTGTTCTCTTGCTCAGTCAGTCTGGTGGTGTTGAGCTATTTACTAGAGAAAGTTACAGTTCATTAGAAATATGAAAGTTGTTATTTTAAAGTATTCAGAATCACAGTTAATCATAAACTGATTCTGCTGAAAATGACGTGTTATTCTCCTTGCTCCCCCATCTTTATTTTATGTTATGAATATGCTTTCAGTTCTGCTCTGAAACCTTAAATGTTGGTGTGTTCTCTCAATTAAAGGCTGAATTTCAAGGCAGGACAGATTGACTCCTATGTATATTCATATTTCTGTGAGTTTATTTACTTGCTCACTATGACAGACATTCTTATTGTGGTTTTTGTGTGGTTTTGAAGGGTATTGAATGCGTAGACATTTCTGGTGCATAATAAATGGCACTTACTGGCACTTTAGACATGCAGGATGATATTTTATGAGGCTTCTTTCCCAATTGAAATAGGATTTTTCCCCCCCCTTGACAATTACAACAGCTCAGTGAAGTCCTCAGAATAATGCCAGGCTGCCTTTTGTTAGTTATCCAACTGTGGCTGTTCAGATGTAAATATGTGCACTTTGGATCAAATCCTGAAGTAAATTAATGAAAGCAGTTGCATGAATGGGGGCTGAGGCGAGAATGAGTTGTCAGGGTCAGCTCCTTTATTCCGTTATAATATGGGTAGGAAATGCCATTGCATCCAGGGATAACTGGGTGCCTTTTATAAGGAAATTTGCCTTTGAAGTTGCACTTGAAACTGACTGACCCACTACAGTGGGAAAAGGAGATCTTAAGAGCATAGCGTCTGCTTGGAATATTCTTGTGTGACTACAGCACTGTACCACTAGTGCTGAGGAAAGGATGGGCCCTCTGGTTTGTAGCAGATTCTTATTGCCCTTGCTTTTATTTTCTGTTATGACTGTTTCGTTAAGTAGTATATAGCAGCTTGTGGATACAGTCATGTTCTCTTTGGGACACGGCATGTGACGGAGTGAGTGTATTACCCTGGGATAATATGTTCTATATACAATAGTAATAGAGGCAGTAGAAACGCCTAGATTAGAAAGAACGGGATACCTGGGGATTACAGCAGTGTAATAGAGTTCCGCCAGGAGAAAAATCTCTGTCCTCAATTTTTAACCTGGAAGATGAGGGTAAGGTGACTGTTAACACTACAGATTTCAGGCTGGGCTGAAAACTAAAATGTCCCTAAACTCGGGTTGGAACAAAATCCTCCCAGTTTGGTGGGTGCCAATGGGAGAAGGAAGCTAGAAGTTCATGCATCAAAATTTCCGTCCTATTCTGTGGTTTCCTGGTTGAGTATGACGACATAGCCCAAATATGAACTTTGTGAGACTCAAACTTGGCCATAATGAGGTGTTTCCTCTTTCCTAGGCCATGGTTCAGACTATTGAGCAGACTCATGCTGCTGGTGTCAACTGAGTATTTATTAAAGCCAGTGAACAGGTTAACATTGCTCAGTTGGTTCTGGGTTTAATGATGTTATAATGAATTCAGTTAGCTATGCAGGCAAGGTGGAGTTTCTGTCTTTGCAGAAGAAACAATGCCATCTGTTGCTAAATCTTTTTATGGGGAAGTAAACATATATGAATGGTGAAATCATCTGCGATTACCCTGGATGTGTTTCTTTACACAGTGCCCTTTAGAGAGGCTCCCACCTACTCAAACAGAAGGCGGAGACCTCCGAGCACCTTAGCAGCACCTCGGATCTTGCTTCGTTCCAACAGTGACAACAATCTGAACATCAACAACCTCCCTGAGTGGTCAGCCTCCTCCTCTGCTTCTTCACACCGCAGCCTTTCACCTCATCTACTTCAACAGATGCAGAATAATCCTAATGGAACTGTAAAAACTGTGGGGAGTTACACTCCATCCTCCCGGAGCCGGTCGCCATCCCTGAACAGGCTGGGAGAGGATGCCAAACGGCAGCAGCACAGGCACATCAGGTGTGTTTTGGACTATTTGCACAGCATGACATGTCCCTAAGGTCATCATGCTGGACTGCCATGTTCTTTTATGCAGCCTTTAAAGTGCAGCAAAGCTCAGCAGTGACTTATTACAGAGTTTGCACCTCCAAATCAAGGTGCTAGTTCTCAAGATCTTTTAATAGTTGAAATACTGAGTGTATTTAACAGCAAAGTAAAATGTTTCTGAGATACTTGGCCCGTTCATGAAACTATTGGTCGTGCCTAAAACCTGTGTTGAAGCTGCTCATGGGTGATGAAACAGAGACAGTTTCTCTCTTTTGTAGATGTGTGCTGAACCAAGGAGTAAAATAGAGGGAATGACTGGGAGGATAAATGGGGCTGTGTAGGAGGCTGACTGAGAGCAAGGGGGTGCTTCTTGAGATGCTGGTGCTAGATGTCATGGGCTTCTTTCATGATTATCCTTGCTGCAGGGTTTCATGTTCCCTGTGACTTTGCTGCTTTTTCCTTTCGTCTTGAATTACAAGTGTGATTTAGCAGGCACTCTGCAAATACCCTGCAGCTATGTCCCACTGGAGAGCAAATCCTGCATAATTAGAGTGATGGGGGTATTGCAAGCAATATGATAAACCAGAGGATTGTGTCTAAGTTTTCATCACAAATGGGGGCCTTCAGCTTTATGAAGCTACTGCCCTGTGAATAGGCAATTACAGCTTCACTTCAAGGAGGAGTCAGGAATTGCATGTCAAGTGTGCAAGGGACAGAGCTGCACCAGGACAAGGGGTTAAAGCACAGGGCTGCAGAAATGAAGGCAGAGCCGACTACTGATGGACACAATTAGAGCTTAAATGGTTTGACCAAATACATACTTCACTGATCATTTAAAAATGCCTGGCCTTTCCTGTCCTGTTTCCTAATATCAAAACCCATCCACTGTTCAGAGCAGGAAAGGACACGAGTATCATTAAGAAAAGCACTTGTTGGTTTCTGTTTGTCATTTGTAGGTGTAATGGATCTTTAGTTGGGTTTTCAGTTCAGTGAAACAAAACATCATGAAGTTGAAGCTGTCACCTGTTACCGTGCACATTCTTCCCTCCTCGGCTGCAGGCACCCAAACTGACAAGCACTATTTGTGACAGGAACAATACTGCTGGAGAGTGGAAACATGGTGCTTTGTGAAAAAATAGTTGTCTGAAATGTAAGAGTCACTGGAAGAAACAGGAACCAAATTACTTATGCCCAGTGGTGTCGTGCAGTAGAGCAAAATTCAATGCCTTCAGGGTCCTGTAAGAAATCTGGAGAGGGGCTTTGGACAAGGGCCTGTAGGGACAGGACAAGGGGGAATGGCTTTAACCTGACACAGGGGAGACTGAGATGAGCTCTGAGGCAGAAGCTCTTCCCTGTGAGGGTGCTGAGGCGCTGGCACAGGGTGCCCAGAGAAGCTGTGGCTGCCCCATCCCTGGCAGTGTTCAAGGGCAGGTTGGACACAGGGGCTTGGAGCAACCTGCTCTAGTGGAAGGTGTCCCTGCCCGTGGCAGGGGGTTGGAGCTGGATGAGCTTTAAGGTCCCTTCCAACCCAAACCTTCTGTGATTATATGAAACTCACATTACCTTTTTGTATGTTACAGTAGGGGCAAACACTCGTTTGGTTATCATCTGGGTGACACTTCCTCACAGAGCCCTGTATCAGCTTAAAAGCAGTTTGTAACGAGGCTTCGCTTGGATGAGGATGTGGTCCCCCGATGGTTCTCAGAGAGTGAGTGCCCTCATACTCCCCTGGATGCTGCAGATGCCACCAGTGGGAGGGTTTACCTTATAGTCTGTGATTCTTTTAGCTGGAAGGGATAAAAAGGGCTTTTTCATCAATATTCCTGGGATAACACATTTGCAAATCCTTGAAGTATAAACAGCCCTTTGAGATGGCAAGAACAATTAAAACTTTATTTGGAATAAGCAAACATTTATTTGCTTTGGCTTTATTCAGCCACTTTCCTCTTCCCTTTCTGAAAGCACATCATGTTGAAAAGTAGCACAAATGATAGCGGAAACCAATTTAATGCCTGAAATTTGGTAGAAATAACATTCTGGTCTTTCACTTAGTGCATCAGTATGACAACTACTTAAAGTGCCACCCAGCTGCAGAGCTTCATATGCACCATCAAGACTTGTTTCAGAGCTGTCCAGAGTACATGCAAGTAGTGAGAAGAGAGCTGGAGGCTCTCTAAAGACAACTAAAAGGATTTTCTATACAATTTTTCCTGCAAGCAATGCTTTTTCTTGCCACAGGCCTGCTCTGCAGTCAGGAATGGCACCTTGCATGACACTTCCCTCACAGATTTTGTTTAACTGTGTGACCACCTACTTACTGTCAGCTAAATGTGGGAATTGTTGCTGTGTCTGCTTATTATTTGCAAATAATATATTCACCACGAAGCTGTTGCTCCCCTTAGAGATGAAAAAGCCCTTTTTGACATAGGAATAAGTTGGGTTCTGGAGCAGAAGCAGCCATAAGGTTAGAGTATGATGAAGGGTTAATGAGGTTTGTAGAGTTGACATTGCGGAAGGGGGCTTGAAAGTGATGCTGCAAGGGGTTCATGTGAGGTTTACAGCCTCTGTGGCTCAGATTACTGATCTTCTTGTACCAAACTGGTGGTGTGGGAAGCTGGCATCCTTCCTGTGGGATTTGTCACTGTGATGAGTGAAAGGAGGTGCCAGCCCAGCTTCAGTCAGGGCTGAGCCATCAAGGACAGCCACCTTCTTCTGGGTGAGAGGGAAACATCCACACGTCTGAAAACTCCACATCCTCCTCCTGCTGCTTCATGGCATGGGACTTGTTGGGCTGGGAGCCCAAGCTGGGGACAGGGGGGAAGAGAAAGATCTTCTAAGAAGTCATCTATGCCATGTTGCAGCCCTGATTTCCATTAGCAAACTGTCTCATGAGAAATTATGCCTCGGGTGTGAAGGTTATATGTGCCATTTCCCCCTCTCCTTTCACAAAAAGAGAAAATGAATGCATCTTCTAGGACAGGAGTTAAAGATGCTGGGACATAATAGTGTGAATAGCTGCTGCCAGGCTGGGCAGAAAGTATAACTTGCTACAAGTGGAAATCAGATGTGTAGCAACAGTTTATAGATCTGGATTCTTTTGTGGTGATGACTGTTTTTTCACTTACAAGAAGGGAATGGAGCAAAAGAACTGAAACCCAAACCTGTTCACGGTAGTAGAACAGAGCAACAAGGTGAAAAGAGGACGCTATTCCCAATGGTAAAGAATTTACTGCAGGAAAATGGAAGTGTTCCTCATATGAAATATCCACTATGTTAGGGTTTTTTTTACCAGACAACTATATTGAGAGTTCTCTTGACTCTTGTTCTGGTAGGAGCTTGGTTAAAAATAAGGGCAAAGAAGCAGTAAACTCTAGCCCTTATATTTCATTTTGCTTATTGCTCTAAGCGGTAAGTTTGAGATCTTTTCTTCCCCCTTACAAGAAAGTGGAGTGTTACAGTGCTAGATCGTCATGCTAGATAGGATTCTTCTTCCTATTTTTTTCCTGTAGATCTTCATGAATATTCTTCTTTCTCATGAATATTTTCTGTTTCTATACTCTAAGACCCCAAGTGATATCTCCTATAGGTTTGCCACCCTCTTTAATATTTGCCTTTCTCTTTTTGTATATTTTTGGTGGTTCATTCATTGTTTGGAGGTTTATTAATAATCTTACGCATTGCTCACTGGCTTTCAATAATTTCTTCTTTACACACCATACCCAGATTGTGTGTTGGTTGATGACCTAGGGCTTTCCTGGGCATACTGTGCTCAAGCCATTGGGAGAGCTATTGATTGCCATCAGTAGGAAATGATCTTTTGGAGGATATGTTAGGCATAAGGCTTTGTGCAGACCTAAAATTGAGCTCTAGGCCTTGGACTGATGAAGTAACTTGATTATTCAGTCCCTTTAGATAATAATTCAATTGCCTTGATTGTTCAGTTAATGCTACAGTATTACAGAGATGGCCATTCCCAAGAGTAATTGTAAATACTGGTGTTTTAAAGTCTTTCTGACAAATCTTGATGCTTCTAATGTATGCTTTACATAGCAATTTTAAACTTCATCAGGGTCTGTGAATGTGCAAATTTAATTTGCAGAGAAACTAAAAACTTCAGGGTTATGTGTTTTCTTTTCTGGGCCATCATGGTCAGATAAATATTGATCCTGTTTCCTACTGAAAGATTTCAACCATTAAAAGGATGTGTTTAGGATGAAAAATGTGTATTTTTCCTGCAGGGTTAGATGTCTTACTGGAAGACAATTATGTTATTCACTGCTTAATTTAATCCTGCTAATGTGATGGTAATTTATTGACTTTGCCTGTTTTAAATACCCAGTTAATGTATTTTCATTTCCATTTCCAGTGCCGTTTACAATCCTAGTGCCAGCAAGGATACTCTGTCTGCCTTGGATTATCAGGGTCCAAAACGCAAGCTTTACAGCGCTGTACCTGGAAGACTTTTTATTGTCGTTAAGCCATATCAACCTCAAGGGGAAGGGGAAATTCATCTGCACAAAGGAGACAGAGTCAAAGGTAAGTACATAATTAATTTTGAATAACCATTTTCTTCTGCTAGATGCCAATTTTCTCTTAAAATTCTATTTTAGGGGGGAAATCTGTTTAGTAAAGATGCTGTTACGCATTTGTTTCTTTACAGGGTATTTTGCTCCTAGATCTATTTTGTAACCACTGCATATTTAGCTACTATTTCAAATCTAAATGACTTCCAAGTACTACTGAAATTCAGCAATACATGCAGTAATAGCAGCATTGTCTTTTACACAGAGCACGTAGTTTGCTTCTGTAGTCATTATAGAAAGACAACTCCAGGGCTTTAAAAGGTTGTAAACATGTCAGCTATCTGAGCAGCTCGGGAAGAAAACAGGGATAAGGTCAAGTCTTTTCAAGCCCTTTCCTCAAGGAACAATTTATTGGTTAAGTAGAAGAAGTCCCCTTGTGAGACTTAGCGTAAGTAGGGAGGTAGGACCTATAGTAAGTATCTTGGAGAGGAAGTGTAGCAGTGCATGTGTAATGTCTGAACTCAGTTAGCACTTCCAACTAAGAATATGCTAAAATTAAGGCCAGACTTTGTGTTACTGTTTTGAAGACATTAAGTACATCTGGGTATGGCTGAGAAAGTGGGCAATGTGGTTTATGGGATTCACCTTCCAAAGGTGCATTACTGCAGCTGTGGGTTTGCACATCCAGGTCAAACTGGTCATGGTATAAAAAGACTTTCTGCTCAGTTCATACAAAACAAATATGAGTTATGGAAATCAAATAAAAGGGAAAAAGTCAGTGTCCTAAATAAAAGTGTTAAGCAGCTGCAAATTTCCTTGCAACACAAACTACTTATCTTACTAAGTAAAACTTCAAGTATCTCCTCCCTTGAGCCTGCAAACAGTAGTTGGAGAACATGGGGAGCCATTAGAAGGTATTTTGTATTTTTATGTTTGGATGTGGCTGATTCTGAAGTGCCTGTGGGTTTAATCATTGTTGTTAACTCAAGCTTTCAGAAAGCATAGGGCAGAAATCTGAAGAATGCTGCACTTAAAACGTTGACAAGCTTCATTTTAAATGCAAGGATGGAGGAAGAAGGTTAAACTTAAGAGAGCTGGTGTTTGTTGTCTGTAGGGCTGAAAAGACAATTTTGCAATTCTGGGTGACTATGCCCTGATGACTATGGAGCAATGATGATGATCTGAAGAAAATACAACACAGGAACTTTTGGAAGAGTTCTTATGAACACTTCAGAAAACGTTATAAAAGTTCCCAATTAGTGGAAGTTATCTAAGCTAGAGTAAAAGTAGACAAACAAAGCTCTGAGCTTATACAATTTCTTGGGAATGCTGAATACCAAGTAAAATTCAAGTCATAAAACCCAGAATTCATCTTCAGATTTGAACAAAATGGACAGAGATTTGCATGGAACCAGCTTTGCAACCATCCAGTATATCATGGAATCATAGAATGGTTTGGGTTGGAAAGGAGCTTAAGATCATCTAGTTCCAAACCCCTGCCATGGGCACCATGGCACCCAAGGCTCTGTTCAAGCTGGCCTTCAACACTGCCAGGGATGGAGCATTTAGCACTTCTTTGGGCAACCTGTTCAGTGCCTCAGCACCCTCACAGTAAAGAACTCCTTCCTTCTATCTAACTTGAACTTCCCCTGTTTCAGTTTGAACCCATTCCCTTATATGAGAATAAATGCAAAAGGAGTCACACATAAGATCACTTCCTAAAAGCCTTCGGGCATCAAAAGAATGGGTATAGTCAGGAGAGAGGTAAAGCTACTTTATGAGTAACTGTCATGCAAAAATGTAAAGCAGATGAAAAGCAAATGTGATTTTTTCAGGCCATTACAAAAGGTTACTGGCTCTTGGGTTAAAATGTGGAGGCCTCTGCTCTTCCACATGGAGTTCCACTAATGGAAGGGTGGAGGAACAAAACGCTTAAGAAAGATGCTTGTTGGTCAATTACAAGAAAATGGAAAAAACCCTGTATGTAGTGGGGAAAAAAGGGTTTTTAAAAGGCCACCCAGACCTCTGCTCATTTGTGATCTCAGCAAATTCAACAACCCAGGAGGAACCGCCAGTGCCTACAAAGGATGAAATCTTGGGGGTTGTGATTGGCACTAAATCACTTCCTACACTGTGTGTGTTTACCAAGATCTAGGAGGTGCCACCGGATAAAGGAGGAGTGTGGTTGAGCACCATCATCTGGTTTTGTGGGACGTTGTACACGGTTGTGTTCAGTTGACTGGTTGGATTTAAAGATGTTTCAGAAGAGGATGTAAGATCAGCCTAAGCTCTTGTCACCAGAATAAACCAATGGAGACTCCAGGCAGTTCTGGAGTAAAGACAAGGCAGAAAATGGGTTCCTTGGCAAAAGAGGAAACAATGCACCAGGTTTTGTAGAGGCATTTGTTATCTGGCAGCTCGTTTATATTAGAATTTGAGACTATTACATGCAAAAATATCCCCAAAATGAGGGATTTAAATTTCAATCGTAGAATAGAATCATAGAATGGTTTGGGTTGGAAAGGACCCTAAGATCATCTAATTCCAATCCCCTGCCATGGGCAGGGACACCTCACACTAGGCCATGTCACCCAAGGCTCTGTCCAACCTGGCCTTGAACACTGCCAGGGATGGAGCATTCACCACTTCTTTGGGCAACCTGTTCCAGTGCCTCAGCACCCTCATAGTAAAGAACTTCTTCCTTAGATCTAACCTGAACTTCCCCTGTTTCAGTTTGAACCCATCACCCCTTGTCCTATCACTACAATCCCTGATGAAGGTCCCTCTCCAGCATCCTTGTAGCCCCCTTGAGACACTGGAAGCTGCTCTGAGGTCTCCACGCAGCTTCTCTTCTCCAGGCTGAACAGCCCCAATGTTCTCAGCCTGTCTCCATACAGGAGCTGCTCCAGCCCCTGAGCATCCTCGTGGCCTTCTCTGGACTTGCTCCAACTATGACAGTAACTGGAAAATAATGCAAGAAGAAATTAATCCACTTCTCAACCACTTCTCAAACCTTCCTGTAATAGTATGATCTAAATTGAGACCAGTGATTTCTGTGGGGGTCACTAACCAATGAATGTAAATGAAATAGAAAATGAGCTTGTATGTGGTCTTTGAGTTTTGAGTAGTTAAGGGGAAAATGTGTGTTTACTGCCTATAAGTTAATTATTACTGTTAGAAAAAGGGGGACATGCCTCTCCAACATCACATCATCCCTGCAGGGATTATGTTTTCAGCTTCAGGGGTGTGATTTGCACATTGAATTAAAATCTGGCAGAGGTCTGACATTTGTAGGCACTCTTGTTTTAGAGCATTTTATAGAAGTTTGATGCAGTAAAGTCTAGTGAGATTTCTGTACATGTCAGTCTGCTTTTAGAGAATGTTTGGAGAAAGAAGGAGTGTACACAGGGGTTGTCAGTGTTACTTCTTGGGATGAAACCTTGTGAAGTGTCATTTAAGGCTGTTCGCAGGGCGAGCCTGGAACATTGGCCAGACTCTCATTGCTGAGCAAAGGCACAACTTTCAGAACAAGATCAAATCCTATTTCGTGTTACCAGTCAGTGGTGCCTCAGTTGTCACAAAAAATATGTCAGAAAGAACACGACAAGGTCGTGCAGGGAACAGAGAGTCCAGGTAAAAAGACAGCGCTGCTTTAAAAAGGTCTCGGTTGTGTAACAGTGTTGAGGAGGCCATATGTGACAAAAACCTAGGTTCAAGTAAATCTGGATTCACATCCCTGTTCCAGTTAAAATCTAATTATTTGTAGAGATTAAAAACATTACTCCAAGGTGAGAGATTGACAGGCTCCCTCTCCATCACCCCAAAGCACGGGTACTGGAGCTCTTACAACCCTCAGCACTTGCATGCTGTGTGAGTGCCAGAACCACTGGCTACAGGGAGGTCCTGCTTTTGTTCTCTTTCTGAGCAGAAACTCCACTTGCTACCCAATGTATCTTCTGCCTTTTAGAGACCTGCTTAGCAAGGCCATGCGCCAATCAGCACTGAGGTCTTGGTTTTCTGTGGGTACACGTTTGGGGTTTAGCAGCTCACTGTGCGCAGAGCTTGGAGGAACCCCTTGGAATTCAGTTTGTCCTCACTTTGGGAGCACCTTAGCCTCACATTTGAAAAAGAAAAGCTCTCCTCTGCCAGCTTGGCAGCTGCAGTGTTCTGTATAAAACACTGATGCTGAAGTACCGGCTGCTTGGATTGCTTTGGGGGGTTCAAACGTGTATTGGCATTTGCAGTAGGATTCTGACCCTGGGGAGATGCTCATCACATGGACGTCCCATGAGACTAATCACAGTGAAGATGTAGTGAGGCATTTATTACAGGGATAAAAACCCAGAACAACGTATTAAAGAAAGGGATTAGTTGGGAGATGTTTTTATGGATTTTCTTTTTTAACTTGGTAGAATTAGAGGGGTCACGGAGGGGGATGAATTCCTGAACTCTTGATGAAAAGTTCTTTCCTCTGATGAAGATGAAGCAGGGTTATTTTTCTTTCTAAAACCCGCAGAAGTGCACGAGTGATGGTAGTTCACAGCACTACTGAAGGAATGTATACATCCAGGGAAACTGCTCAGGGAAAGCTGTGAATGGGCAGTGTCCAAAGCAAATGTAGACTAAACAGAATGGTTTTGTATTAATAGGATGTTACGTAGCCTGTACCAAAATATCTGCTTTATTTTTAGTTGTTAGTCATACATCCTGGCATCATTTGTGTCTGCCACTCAGAGAGAGGGGCCATGGCTGCTGTAAAAATAAACCTGATAATCTTTATTTGTACAAGAACAACCCCAATCTTATGTTTTCACATCAATGAAAAAGAGGTAGCTTCATGAAACACTTTAAATATAGTTTGTTTCTTCTTCATTTTATATCTAAAAGTCCATAGCAATAAATCTGCCCCAATCCAAACACATACACACATAGAGAAAATATCTGCAATATTTATTTTAACCATCTTCTGTGTTGCTAAATTGAATTCTTACACTTGAAATCAGGTGGCTCCTTTTATAACAGAACTCAGCTATATGAAGAGAACACAATGCTCCGAAGCTCTTTGTGAGAGAAGAATTAGCATTTTTCTGTGTCATGAAGCCAAAGCAGTACGTAAATATCTGTGCCTCCTTGAGAAGGTTTCTGTGACTCAAACCTGTAGTAGCTCACTTTGTTGGAAAGGTAACAGATACAGGTACCAACAACATGGTGCAGACAATCTCCAGTCACTTAGAAACAAAACACTCAAAACTGTTTTCAGAATCTGTTGTATTAAAACATACCTGAAATCATAGACTCATAGAATGGTTTGGGTTGGAAAGGACCTTAAGATCATCTAGTTCCAACTCCCTTGTATCCAACCTGGCCTTGAACACTGCCAGGGATGGGGCAGCCACAGCTTCTCTGGGCACCCTGTGCCAGCACCTCAGCACCCTCACAGGGAAGAGCTTCTGCCTTGTATCTAACCTGAACTTCCCCTGTTTCAGTTTGAACCCATCACCCCTTGTCCTATCACTCCAGTCCCTGATGAAGGGTCCCTCTCCAGCATCCTTGTAGGCCCCCTTCAGACACTGAAAGGCTGGTATGCATCCCTCACTGACCTAGAAAGAAAAACCCTACATGGTTGCCCAGTTCAAATACTTTAAGAGCTTTTGAAGACTCACCCTGCTCAGAGTTTTGTTTTTCTTGTCTTTCCATGTGTTTTTATTACAGCATTTCCATTTGCCAGGTTCTGGTTATTTCTTCTGGTTTTCAGGTCCCAAATCACAGTATAATTTCTCCAGGGGTAGCTTCCCACTGTAAGTTTTTACTTTCTTCTTACACTTTTGTTGCCTGCCCTCATACTGTGATCTCCTTTCTTTCCCCTGGACAGGGCTAGTCCTGGAAAATGCCCAGTTTCTTTAACTCTTGCTGTGATTAAACAGATTTTCTAGTGCTTGTTATGTAGAAAAACGAGGAGTTACTTCAGTATCCCAGCAGACATGTTCATCAACCTTCTGAGTTGCCTCCTAGGCTGTACATTTCAGAGTTTACCACACCAAGGTCTGTTCTCAGCCACATGCTCCAGGGTCAGACAAATGGTAGTAATTCAGTAGTAATGATTCAAGCCTATGTTCTGGGCAGAAAGTCAGGAGCTGTCAGCATTAGAAATACTGATCCTTGCAACAACTACTCTTATTTCAGCGTGAGCTCAGCAGCAGGACGATCCAAATCTAGCTCTAACATTTTCATTTCTTGTGAAATCTTCTTGTAAGTCATTTTGAAAAGGAAAGATTATTAAACCCCTGCTGTGCTTGAAGATATTGCCAAGACAGTGCTTGTGGGCAGGAGGAAAGTTGGTCTCCTGGGCTTTAGTGCTTGTTAGATTAGTAAATAAACTACTGGAAAGGGAAGAGTCTCCAAAATGCTGTTTCATTTCCTCAAGAGCATTTTGTACCTTGTGTCAATAAATATGGCAGCAATATTTAACCTAAGAGGTTTGCATAAGCATAGCTTTGCTACTCTTTTCTATGAAGGATGAAATTAATGTGCAATGGAATATTAATCTTACCCAGATTCATTGGTCTATTTGGCTTCCTTACTGGCTCCTGACTTGATCAGTTTGATTTAAATTCCCAACATAAATCATTATGTCTCATCACAGCTAATAACCTAACTTATTTCTTCAAGCTGCTGTATCTGAAGAGCAGGAGAGACTTGTGCTTCAAACTGATACATCAAAGCGTTGTAGCAAAGACATGGCCTTGCTCCCACTCCAGCAGGAGAGCTCGCTTTGCTGTCAAGACTGTGAGAAAGTGTTTAGGATGCAAGAGCATCCACAAATCCCTATCGTCTTCACTCTTGACTACTTAAAGGCAGCCTGCCTTCAGCAGTCAGTTACTGGCCTGAAATACCCAGGAGGTGGGGAGTACCAGAAGACTGAGGGGAGCTGGGAATGGTATATGAGCACACAACATGGTCCCACACAACAGTACAGGCTCCAGATCTAAGTTGGTTTGGGGCCTCTTCTTGAATTAATGTTCTCTACTCTGCATTCCCTTGACCTGTAGTTTGGGCATTGCTGTGGAGAAGAGCAAACTTGACTCTGTCTGCACCTTCCTCGACAGAGCTGGTGATCAGTGCCACAAATGGATGCATTTTTCCAATGCTTGAGTTGAGTTTTTGTCCAAAATTCAAATCAGTGCAGAAGATTTGTTTCTTATGCTGTTTTTTTTCCTCTCTCCTTCGCTTTCCCGAAACTATTTGAGACATCCAAGTGAGAGGAGAAAGATGATCTTCGTAGAAAGTTGTTGGCAAAGATAAAAAGGGAAGAAACAAAAAATAACAGGGACAAATCTTGAATGATTCTATTTCAATTAAGCCATATTTCCTCAGATTTAGAGGGTTATGTGCAGATTATTGTATATGTAGATTTTGACATAGTGAGTGGTTGCTCTGTTAATAGTCACTGTCAGCTTCTTATCCCAAGGTCCTTTTCCTGAACGTTGTTTATTGCATAGCTTCTTCCTCGAGGAAGAAGAGGTGATAAAAGACAAAAAGCTGTTTTAAGTCAGGATCTAGCCTGAAACTGACTGTGGCCACAGGAGTTTGGGCTGGTGACATGAACCCAAAACCTGAAGCTAAGGCTCCTTAGTCTTCCCATCTGCTTGCAGTTCGGTGGCCATAGAGACTGATGTGACACAGCCAAGACATGTGCTGCAAGCTCAGGCTGTGACAGTTGGACTGTTAGGAGAAGGCAGACAATTAAATACTGAATCAGAGGTAGGTAAGGCTCTTCAGCAAAACCAACAGAGTCATTGGATTGCAGGAAGGTAAACTCCTTGAAGCCGCAATTGGATGTGACACTTTTGTTTTGGAGGCAAAACTGAAAATTGAATGTATGTTTAACAAGTAAGGAGTATTTTCTGTGCATGTTGTCTCCCTAATTTGGTTTCTCTCTGAGGTTCCATAGCCCAGGATCATAGAATCATAGAATGTTTTGGGTTGGAAGTGACCTTAAAGCTCCTCCAGCTCCAACCCCCTGCCACGGGCAGGGACACCACACACTCGAGCAGGTTGCTCCAAGCCCCTGTGTCCAACCTGGCCTTGAACACTGCCAGGGATGGGGCAGCCATAGCTTCTCTGGGAAAAGATGGGAAAGAACTGCTGAATTTGCTTCCCTGCTACAAGAAATGTCTGTGAAGCTGCAGTTGAATCTCTCTGCTTAGGTCAGTTATACGAAATCATTAGCTGCAGATACACAAGGCTTCCCCTCCAGATTGTACATGGCCTGTACAAGAACATGTTCTACGTGGCAGCTGGACACAGTCCCTTGTGTGCATGCTGGAGGCCTGTGTGTGGTTGTCATCGGGGTGACAGACAATGACTTCCTTTCCAGTCCCAATCTCCAGTTATGTCAGTCTCTCTTGATTAAGCCTTTGAAAGCTGGAAGTGCTCTGCCCATGAGGCAGAACAGACGGATCCTGTTCCTCATTACTCACAGGGAGGGAGGGATATCTGTCAGGAGCAAACAGCAGTAAAGGAATCAAGTACGATCCAAACTAAACCCACATTTGAAGAAAAATCTCTCTCTTTAAGAGCGACAGATGAAGTTGTGGCTTGTGCTCACCTTCATTTATGTCACGTGTAAAGTTTGAATCTCACAAGGAGCTTAGAGATGGCAGGCACTGTCACTTGATGGAAAACACACTCTATTTCTTGATAATGAGGGGAGCTGTAATGTGAAGGATAAAACTTTCGTGTTGCTTTGATTAAAGTGATTTTCTGGTAGTATATTGAGTAATTAAACCGTTTGAGAATAGTATGTCCTATATACTCAGTCTGTATATATGAGCACATCATATATACAGTGCCAACTCACAGAAGGTGCAAGAGACAAAACATCTGATGCTTGCTTGGCACTATATATAATTTGTATTGTTCTCTGGACTTAGGCAAAGCAGAATCTGGCTGATGTGAAGTATAATACTTTAAAGACATTAAAATATAAGATCGTGATTGGCACCTGCCTTGTTATTTTTTCCTGTTACTCAGCTGTTTGGTATTTGTCCAATATTGATTTGCAGTTTTGTTCATATAAATGAACGTGATTCATTGTTTTGAACTCTACCTTGTTATGAAAAGACACGCCAGGATTCCTGATGTTAGTAGAACCTTAATTTTACTTTTATGCCATCAGATTGTCTGTGTAATTTATGTTGTGTGTAAAGAGACTCAGGCCTGCTCTTGCCATAGCAACCACATCTTTTGTTTTTACTAAAAGCAAAGGAAAAAAAATGCTTGAAATGGTAAAGCTTAATTATTAATTTTGGGAAAGTTCTCCTTTGGTTTACCATTGTTATGTCCTTCAAAGGGGAAAATGTTGGTGAGAAAATCCCTTGCTGGTACCAAATTATCTATTACAACGTGTCTCTTAAGCACTGTTGTAAGAGGGAAAAGACAGAAATTATGGCCTTATTCTAAAAAAGCCTTCAGGAGGACAAAAGATAAATTGGACTTTTTGATTTATCCTTTCAGTGCCCAGTTTCCACACTGGAATACGTGAAGTGTTGCCAGTTTTTTTATAGAGATGTACATTATTATAGCTTTGGCTCCTGCTGCAGAATTTCTTATTAATGGCATCACTTGAGACGTATTAAAAAGATGAGTTCAAGTTTTTTGGTAGTGCTGAACCCTCTAGATCTCAGGTTGCACATTTTGAGTATTAGGCCCATATGGGATTTTCCTCCATCCCACCAGCAATTTGTCTTCATCTCTGCACATCAGCTGCATCCCTGGCACTCCATGTGTACCTCTTGTGTCATCTTTGTGCCTTTGCAGTTCCACCAGGCACTCCCTTCCTTTCTGGCCACCCACAAGGGTGTTTTTCCTTGATAGTAAACCCAAAGGTACTGTCACTTGGTTTGTGGATGTGATCTCAAGAGAGTCTTGAACCAGAATTGTGAAGACTCTCTGCAATCTGCCAACACCTCATTTCCTCTTTAACCTCTTTTCCATGGACATTATCTCTTCTGGCAGGACTACGCTTATTTTTGCTTTGCTCTTACTATTAGTAATTGCTAATATTTAATGTAGTAATGATCTAAAGTGGGACTGGGACTGGGTTTACTCTCCAGTAATCAATTTTCACCTTGCACTCACAGAAACACAGAGCAAATTTCTTTTCCCATCTTGAAAACATAAAAACTTATCTTACCACAAAAACATGCATAAAAACCATACATAAAGCCATGAAGACATATCTTACCATAAGCACCTGAAATTACCTTATGGGTGTGAAATACCCAACTTCCTCCTTACAGTGCAAATACTTGTTGGAGATGGAAATACCCATGTAATTTGGAACGTCAGAATAGCAGATCTGACAGATTAATAGAACCTGGAATTAGGGATGTCTTTCTCCATCTCTTAAGTAGTTTTTGTTCTCCCTATCTTGCCAGCTTGTGGAGTGAAAGCAGGACTGGGATTCAGTGCTGCAAACTCTCCTCAGAAAACCCCAATTAGTTGCAGTAGGAATTTTTCACTGTCTGACATTTTGAAATGTCTCTTGGCTGGAGTCCTACACTCACTTGTACGAGTTGAAGTGAAATCAATGTACAGTAGGATCCTACAGTAGTTATCGTATCTATAGATTGGATTAATTAAATGTTCATACTTCTGTGTCACATCTATAAGAAATATACCCTATATACGCTACACACTTCTGTGAACAGAGGTTACATTGTGAAAAATACACTGGAAGCTGATGAATACCTAATATGTATTAGATGAAGGATTAGGCTTCTGTTTTATGTAACATTGAACTATCAGATTGACTTTGTGTGTTAATGTGCCCAGGTTTGAGATGCTTCAAGAACAACTGGAATTGGTCTATGTATTTTTCATGAATTATGCCCCAAATTTATATGTCTTCGTATTTTTGTTTGGATAATATTTGTTTTAGTGATACAGTGAAAGCACAGATCTGGTTTCTTCATTTTTGCTTGCCTTTAGGTGTAAAGATGAAATGGTGTCTGCTTATGTTAACAATATCAGTAGGTGAGAGGTAACTGAAAGAAAAAGCTTACTAAAATGTTTTTACTCAGTTTCAATGTCACTGTAGAGTTGTTGGTGTCTTCCAAGATCACTGCCTCCCCAGTTGACCCAGAACTACCTGGATAGGCATCAGGTTCCTCATGCATGTCAGTAGGGGCTTGATAAACTGTACATTTGGGACCCATCCAGCTGCAGGATTTTGCCTGACTGGATCTGTTTCCTGGGGCTTAATGTGTACTTCTCATTGACAGGGATGTGTAAATATGCAGCTCATGAAATCTGTAACTCTGAATTTACTACTTTAAAAACCTCAAAATTGACACATTTGGAAACATTTTTCTGTCAAATGTCTATGTTAAGAGATATCCCTGCTCTGTAAGTAATGCCACAAATAGCTTAGGATTGTACTAGGTAAAACATTTGATTTCAAATGCAGTTTTATAGATCCTGGTGCATCAAACCAAGCTTGTTAGGACCTCTCAGGTATTACCAAGATTTTTCTCTTTATTTTTGTCCCTATCATTGATTTCATTTTCATCTTACTCTATAGTAGTGCAAATCAAGTTCAAATGCAATGCCACTGAGTCACAGCAGTTCCACTGACACACAGAGTTCAATTGCAGTCAGGGTCAGGGACTACAGTGTTAAACCCTGTTTTAACAACCCAAAGAGCGCTTGTGTTGGAGATCATCAAAGTAGCTCTGAGAAAGTGAATATCCCACCATACTGAAATACCCTGCAGAGATATTGTCCCAGGGCTTGAAAACCATATGTAAACGCTAGCAGAGAGATGTGCTTGGGCTAATTAGCCTGGATTTTCAGCAGGGGCAGTTAGTTTGGGTAGCACCCAGTTAATGGAGCTGTGCTGTGCCAGCTTCCATGGGCTTATTTATTGGACATTAGGAAGGAGTTCTTCCCTGTGAGGGTGCTGAGGCGCTCGCACAGGGTGCCCAGAGAAGCTGTGGCTGCCCCATCCCTGGCAGTGTTCAAGGCCAGGTTGGACACAGGGGCTTGGAGCAACCTGCTCTAGTGGAAGGTGTCCCTGCCCATGGCAGGGAGTTGGGACTGGATGAGCTTTAAGGTCCTTTCCAACCCAAACCAGTCTGGGATTCTGTTGTCAAGGAAAAATCATTGAAACATTTAAAAACCTCTACATTGTGTATCACACTGATGGGATATTGAAGTGCTGTGTACTGAGACCATTAAATGATGTTGCTTGACCTACATTACAAATCTCTGGAGCTACCCACTAAATAAAGTAGTCTTCTTCCTTAGGAAGGAAAAACCATAAGAGACACCAAAATATGTATTATGAACCCCCAAATTCAATGTATGTTCAGTTTTACAGTGGCTTCGGCACTTCAGTGTAATTTAAACATGCAAGACAGTTGGTTTTGGTCATAGAATGACCACGCGTTTATCGTTAATAAAAGCAGCAATGAGAAAACTGAAAATGGAAAGAATTATGTGAACGCCAAGGAAACTTGTGACAAAATAAATCCAGGAAGAGGCTCCAAGGGCTGATCAGGGAGGTCTCATTTAAAGGTTACTCTGTGCCCATTTTGGGGGTACCAGCATTTGAGTTAATGTACAATTTTGCTTTTACCAACCTGATAGTTATTACTGAATATGTTGTGTAACTAACCTTGGTATTTAAGTGAGAAGAGAAAAAAGTCTAATGCTGGCTGTGTCTGTTTCTCTTTAGTTTTAAGCATTGGAGAAGGTGGATTCTGGGAAGGCAGCACCCGGGGACATATTGGATGGTTTCCTGCAGAATGCGTTGAAGAAGTTCAGTGTAAACCAAATGAAAGCAAACCAGGTAATCAGATCAAGTTCCTGTTGAGTCCTAACAATGACAAATGCAAAGTCCAAGCAGAGAGGCAGCCTGAACAGCAATGTGTTATACAGCAGTGGAGAATTAAATAAAGCTGAGCTGCTGAATTAAAGAATAGAGAGAGGTTTATTGATCAGATTTTACTGGATGCTGTCCAAGCAAGCGGTCTTTCTCGTGAGGGACTGTGCTATGAAGTACTGCAGAAGCTTTTACCCAGAGCTGCATGCAGACATTTTGTAAAGCATTATGCAGCCTTTCATTTTCTTACAGTGTGGGAGAATGGCCAATTAGACAATTAAATAATGGAAGAAGAACTGGTCAGTCATCACCCAATCTGAGGCAGTCATACAGCGTATTTAGCTCTTGTTCAAAGCAATGCAGTCCCTTCTGTTGACCTTTCACTAGTTTTTAGAGGAGGCATCCATTAGTGGGATGTCCCATATATGTCCTTTCTGGTGGCAAAGGAAATAGAATCCCCTTTATCATACAATTGTCTTGCCATAACTAAGTAACACACAAGTGACTTTAAGCAAGGAGTCTTTACAGTTCTGGTATAATAAAAGAAAAAGAAATGTACATTCAAGCATGTTATTTTAAGAATTACCTACCAGCTAGTATTTTCTCTGCTTTTAAGATATGAGGACATGCTCTCTAATTAAAAGCTCATTATAAACGAGCTCTGAGAATATAATTTGTGTTTTCCAGGAGTGTATGCCGTTTTAAATGAACTATTTGTATGCTTTGGATCTCTGATGTATTGATTAAGAACTTCGGGCATTGCACAGACAATACACTACAATTGGTGTCATTCATTCCTGAACATTGCTCTTTTATGTATGTCATTATAAACTGCACTCTTTTCTTTTTTTATATATATCCACTGCATAAAATGATAGAATGGAATAGAATGTACAGGGCAAGATAATAGTTCCCGAGTAATAAGGATTTGGAAATATTTGTAATATTTGATAAGTATTTTAATTTTGTTGCCTTTAATGGAAGCTGAGTTTAAGGGATGAGCAGAAGATAAGCAAGAAGTTAGCTTTGGTAATATGCAAACTTGAAGAGAATGAGGGAATGAGGCATGAGGGACACAGCTCTAGGTAACTAAACACTGTGAAAAGCTTGTACTTCCTTTTGTATTTCCCTTTCTAAAGTGTGAAAGAGAAGGAGGCAAAACCAGATCTAATGCTTGGAGAGAATGGTTTTAGGCTCTGAGAACAGACAGAGAATAGGTTGTGCAGGGTTTAAGAACAAATCAGGATGTAAAGATGGAGGAGTATTAAACAAGAGGAAGACTGAGGTTGGAATTGGCAAATCTAGGAGCAGTGCACAGTTCTCAAGTACTAGATGTAAAAAGAGGGTAACAAGTAACAAGTTGCAATTCTAGTCTGATTTCATTTGTTGGAAACTTTATGGGAGATAAATAAATGCATCAGCGTGGGGCATGAGCTGGCAAAGAGCCACATGTGAACTGTTCTGCAGATCCTTCGATGAAGCCTTGTGGTCACTTGATTGGAGTGACTTTGGTGCACTTCAGAAAGGTGTATTCTATAGAAGTAACTCATCACAACCACCTTTCGTGAGTCTATGACAGCAACTCTGTGTTACATTTGAGCTGTGCATTTGCCTGCACATCTGAAGAAAATACTGGGGAGGGGCAGGAAGTGGAGCTATAAAGTACAGAAAGAGTTTTGCATCTTTAGTGGTTTTGAAGAGAAGGTAACTGAAGCTCTTTGTTACAAATCCTTAAAGATCCTTTCAGCAAATACTGTAGAGAGTGAATTCAGTCTATGGCACGATTGCTTTAATATATGACAGGACTGGTTTTGAGCAAAGATTTCTTTGCTCATTCAAAGGAAAATGAAAATTAAGAAAATAATTGTCCAAGAATAGTAAAAGGATTTACCAGATGGAGGTGTTGAAAGGATATAAACAGAAACATCTTACAGATACTCTGTCATGAAGTTAGGAAAATGTATGCCATGTGTCTGGCTAAACACCAGAGCATTTACTGCGACTTATACCCATTGCATACTATTGCCTTTGGTTGTTTTTCCTATTTGCTTATAGTACAGTGTGAATAATGATATTAAATAGCTGAAGTCTTTAATTATACCATTCTTCTGCTCTACATAAGATGAAAATGTAATCAAATAGGCACAAAACGGGCACATTTCCTTTACCTTTGAACTTGTGCACTCACATACTTTACTGGGCTGTCCTGAAAAATGCCCTGCACCCAGAAGGCACAAATAAGGTACAGTGCTTCTCTGTGTAATGCAGCAGAGGTTGGAGCTGTGAGTATGAAAGATATGAAATCAAGAGAATGTGCCTTATTATTATTGAAATACGGTATGGACTGAAAGCAGCTGGTCGCTGAGTTCTCTATGCAGTTAGCTTCATTCCCTTTGCATAGGAAACAATGGCAATGAAAGAGAAGAGCTTTATAAGCAAAACCCAGCCTCTGCTCCCTCTGAGTACAAAATGCAAAAGTAATTTAGAAAAATGTGTTAAGCATGGTGAAATGATTAGAAATTAAATTGGGTCTTCTGGGATGGCTGAAAGAACATCAGCTGAGAAACATCACAAACTTGTGCTGTTGCAGGAATTTGCATCCTGGACTTTGCAAAGCAGCAGAACTTCTTATGGTAATGATTGAGAAAGCAGATCATTTTAATGTGTAGGAAATGAATCTCAAACTCAGCCTTTTTCAGACCAGCACCGAAGTAACTGTTCTTTCCTCTAAATGAGGTTTAGGAACATTTCTTCAAAGAGCTTCCCTTTGCTATTAAGTTTGAATAATGGTGTTTAATAGCAGCTTGTCATTTGCACGCCATGAATGAAAGAAAGAGGAATAGTTCTTGGAAAAAAACAAACCACAATTAAACACTACGTGCCCAGTAAAACTGGCAGGCAGGTGTTTCATGTCATGCTGATGTATAATCTCACTGCTAAGACAAGTTCCATTTTCAGGGACCTTCATTGCCATCCCGACTGTTCTCTCGGAAGCAGGCAGTGCAGAACAGCACCTGGTCTGTGATCTCTTCAAAGATGTCATGCTAGCTTGGCAAGGTCCGTTTTCCCCAAAAAAATCATGTTGACTGGCATTAATTCTCTATCCCTTCTTTAATCCTTCAGTAATTGAGACTCATAGGAATGATTCCATTATTTTGCTAGGGTTGATGCTAGGCTTAGAGGCTTTTAATTATCCAGGTTGTCTCATTTGCCCTTTAATAGCACAGGACCTGGTGCCTTTCAGTCTTGAGAAGTTGCCTTGACATTTTCAGATCTACTGAACAAAGAACACCACCAAAGGAAATCATTATCAGTGGTCTGCTGAGTTCTTCTGCCTGCTTCTAAAAAATGCTTAGACACAAAACCTTCCACCATCTCCTTTTAAAGTAAGTGTAGCCTTAGGAGCCAGGTTTTAACATTCTCCAGCATTATGCTTAGAGTGAAGGTATTCCTTCAGGTGAGATTGATAGAACATCTTGCTTTATCTGTGTACAAACACAGAATACAAGTGTCATTTATTTCTTCTTCCTGCATTGACACTTTTCCTGTGTATTCAGTAATGAAACAGTTCATTACTTCAATTTCTTTGTATTCCTAAATATACTATGTTTTTTTGCCAAAATATTCTGTTAGAAGAAAGTTCTGTGCAGGAGAAGCTTGATTCTAATAAAATCCAAGTTAACTGAAATCTATGCAAATGTGAGGCACTACCTTGGGTTAATAGATATCTTCTAGGATTTATTAGCTAAGTGCTGTTGATGCTGCAGAGCCTCAGAGGTCGCCTTGCTTCCCTGGCAGCAGTAGTTTGCATCCACTGAGAATACACTGTGTGACATAGCTTTGTTTAATTTTTCTACCTATAAAAAGAAGCAAGGGTTTCATTTGACCTGCTTATTCTCCCCTCAAAATTCAGTCTCCTCCTTGAAATGGTAAGAATTCCTACCTAATACCTTCCAGTGGGAAATGAAGTACAGAAGAATCTGTCATCCATGAAATCAGCTGCCCCACCAATGGAAGACAGAGGTTTTATTCTCTTGCTTAAGTTTAGATATTTCCATTTGCTTTTCTTCCATCATAGGGTATTACTCCAGCTTGAGAGATTTACTACAATAAAAGCTATAAGACTTGTGATTTTATACCCCATGTCCTTCAGAATTCAGATTATCTGATTGCCCATAACTGTGGTGCAGTATTTGCTTTCAAGCTAGAAGTTATCTTTACCTACACTGTCTTTACCATTTACTATTCCTTCCCCCCTAATATGCCTGAAGAACTCTTAGATTTTACAAATGATACTGAAATGAAGGCAGACTCAGCATGTCTTTTAGTAATTCTTGTTGTCTTGCACCTCTTGGCTTCCTCAGTGCACTTTTCCCTGAGTTTCATGCTCATCCTTAGTATCATGTTTGGGGAGATTTTGCATTCATTAGCATCTTCCATGCATTTTCCTATCCTGTGGCCTTGACTACAGCCTTACTAGTGGTTGTAGTTGCTATCTGATACTGAAAGTTTATTTCTGACTAGACCTAATCCAGGCACGTGGCTTGAACCACCATTAGCAGTAGTTCAAAGGCTTATTTTTCCATGAAAGAATCCAATTTCCAAACTCAGGTCTGCTCACTCCTGTGGGCTGCAGCAGAGGGGGCAGCACTTACCAACACATTACCAATGCTAATGTAGATGCGCCCATGCTGACCTCTAGCGTCCCTGGTGCTCTAAGCAGACACTACCCGGCATCTAAACTGGGGGTTCTCTTTCTAAATGTCTGTACTTAAGACGTTTCTTGTAGCTTCTTCTTGAGATTCCAACAACTTGGAAATATCATGACAGATTATCCAGCAATGGTATAGTTCCTTTGCCCATTTTTTTTTTGTGTGTATGTAATCATGCACAAATGTCATAAATTGCAGCATTTGTTATCCAACATTCCCTCTACATTTCAGAAGTCACCAAACAAATCAAAGTTGTGCTAATAAAATGCATGCTTTGCTACTGAGACAGCTGTTTCTGAAGTGTAGAATGTTCTATTTTTCCAGGTTCTTAGTTTTTAACACCCTGTGCAGACAATAAAACCAGATTTGTGCCTCATTTCCACCACCCCTTTTTATAACTAGTCCTATAATCTAGTCAGCCAGGCTGCTAGAAAGTTGAGCTGCCTTTTTGCAAAAAGGAAAATTGCCTTTGTTATGAATGGAGGAACTAACATCTACACAACTAGCTGTTCTTGTCCTCTGTGGACATGGAGCTTGGCACATACTATGTCTGAAATGTTTCTTCCCCTTCCCAGCCACATCAAGGTTGCTTTCTCCATGCTGCTTTTTGGAAGAGTCACTAACATTTTTTGTCCACCAAAATGTACCTGGGTTCTATTTGGAAGAATAATTGTTGGCATAAGAGGACATTGTCCCAGGGACTTCCTAGCACTGGGTGCTTACATGCCAGAGCATAAGCTGCAGCCTTGACTGTGTCCTGTATGGACATGTATAGGCTGCCCAGAGTGCTAAAACACTGTATTCCCCTGGCTTCTTCTCTTAGGTAGCTTATAGTTAATTTCAAACATTTCCTGTCTAACCTTGCATGGGAAGGTGGCTGCTATAAAATGAAATTCTGGCATTCTTTTTTACTACCTTTTCGAGCATCTCCAGGGCAATGCTGGAGTCACCGTCCCTGGAAGTGTTCACACATCATGTAGACAAGGCCCTTAGTGATATGGTGTAATGGTGGACTTGGCAGTGCTGGGTGATGGTTGGATTTGATGATCTTAAAGGTCTTTTCCAACCTGGCTGATTCTGCGATTCTGTCTCAGGGCAGTGATGTGGGGGGTGTATTACAAAGCAGTGTCATTACTGGCTGTACTCCATGAGGCAGATGAGCACTAAAGCATACCACAGTAATTTGGTTTCTATGTGTGTTTGTGTGCACCCCATTGCATCCCAGTGTAGAACAGAAAGGCCTGGAAGTCTCCAATCCCAAATCATCAAGCCCAGAGGATGTGGTGGAGCTCATGTTCACATATATGGGTTTCTTTCCTGAATAGAAAAGGGGAAAATGTGCACCCATCTCAACCTGACATGCCAGCAGAGCACAGCTTGCATGTGCATCCAAGGACTCTGATGGGGGACTTGCTGTAGAATAGGCCTGGGCTTGGAGCGCTGAGATACAGCCACCACACTTCTCCTTCCTGTAAGTTCAGGGTCACCTTGGCGGGGCAGTCAGGGGCTACATTGACACAGACGGATAGTTTAAGATGTGTTTAAAGTCTCTGATGAGGCTTTGCTCAGTTTGCATCCAGACAGTAGTTCCCGAGCTCATGTGAAAGCGCTATTTGTGAGTTGTAGCTCTGGTCCTTCTAGAAGGACAGGAGTCTTGTTTTGCCAGATTTGCCACTTGGACATAATAGATAGTCAGAACATAATCAGCTGTAAAAGCACTCCCTAATCACACGTAATTGTGCATGTAAAGGTCAGCCCTGGAAGAAAAAAACAGAAAGCAAAAATCTTTTCATCCAGCCTTTTCCCTTAATTACCTTTTAGAAATGATCCAGATTAGCAAAATCCTTTTTAAACAACTTCTTCTTTTGTTCAGGTCAGTTCTGGCTGATGGAAATGGAAAAACATTGTAGAGATTATTACAAAAATCCTATAAACTAAATAAGTTTGAAAACCACTGTCAGGAAGAGGGTTTCAATGAGACAGAAGAGCCTGCACATAAGAGATGGTGTCTGACCAGATAAGCACCTCAAGGGTTTTGATAAATGCTCCTTCCACATGATTTCACCTTGAATAGAGGATACCTGTGTATCTGTGACAAAATTACTTTGCAACTTAAACTGTTTGGCATGAACAGCAGCAGTTTAGGATAAAACATTGCTGCGGCTGGAAGGACTAAATGGAGAAAGTACAAAAGTAATTTAAATATATAAGAAGGGGGAAGCACATTTTGTTAGGAAAGTTGATCCGTGTCTGTCTGAGCAACATTGTCCAGCTCTCAAACCCTGGTACCCAGAGCTCAGACTGACAGGTCAAACAGTATTCACCAAGTCCCCCTGCCTTGGAGGATACTGCCCAAAGCTCTGACCTCTGAAATACTATTTTCTGCCTTGCTTCTGTGTCTTGCACGATGAACAACACAGCTCACATGATTCTGAAAAGTTTAATCTTTTCAGAAGTGATTTTCTGCCACAAAATATGTTCCCCCTCTACAACTTTGTAGTTAAAAAATGTGAATAGGTGACAAAGCCCAGCACAGTGATAATTCACAAAGATACTGTGTTCTGGTTTATGGCTTAGAAGGATCAGGAATATGCTACGTAGCATGTTTTGCATTCCCTTCCATCAATCAGTGGAAAAAATGCATTGAAACAAGAAAGTCAATGCAAAGAACTAGATCTGAGATGCTGGCAAGCCAGTCTCAAAACCCAGCTGACATAGGAGCTTGGTGCAGTAATATGCAACTAATTCTGACAGCTCTCTGTAGCCGAGGGTGTAAATCAACTCCACTTTTTGTCTCAAGTAATGGCAATTTAAAGAATGAACCTCATCAAGTTTCTGCAGTTCAGCTTTGCTGAGCAAAGCGTTCGTGTTCTCAGAAATGATAAACAGCAGTTTGGGGAAAGACTCCTAAATGAATTATCAGTCAATAATAATGCTAATTTGGAAGCAGAGGTAACGTGAGAGCTGGTTTTGTCTGCAATCTGGCTGTAGGATGGAGTCATCTGCTTCACACACAACCTGATAATGTGTGTTCTTTCTGATTGAGGGTGCCTTGAAAGACCTTTCAGCCTTTCAGCTTGGTCTTCTGACCAAGATACAGTGGATGTTTCTTACTATAATAGTAGTAGTTGTAAGAAATGCTTTGGAAGACTGAGTCTACCAACTCAATTTGCTGGTCAGCTTCTCTCTCTCAAATGACAGTGGCTTTCCTTTGCTAATGGTACCAGTTTGGTTTCAAGAAGAGTAAAATAAAGTATCCCATGATAATAACTTCAAAATTTATCCAGAAAAACTTGAACGAATTATTCCAAAGAAAGGAAATCCAAGCCTAGGTGTAGAGCTTGGCAGAGTGTAAGCCCGTCTGCATCTTCATCTCTGAATAGTAATTGTTAATTCATAATATTTTACTCTCTCGGCTCCTAGGCTGTTGTGCATTTCATCCCTTTCACTCTGATTTTCATGCTTGCTGAGAGCCACTTAGGAATAACTCTAATCAACTGAAAAGGACCAACACAATTCTCTAAAGCATCGAAACAGGCTAAAAATAAATTGCACAGCAATAAAAAAGTAAACTTACACATTAGGAAACTCAACATTTCAAATGCATCTGGGACTGCTGATGTGTGAAATCGGACATGCAAGTGTGGAGCTTTTCCTTTTCTGATTTGTTCTGCATTTTTTCCTCAGAAATATGTCTGTCAAACCATACAGGATAAAAAAGTGCAGACTCTCAGGAGTGTCTGAAAGAGAATGGAGTTACCAAGATAGACATTATCTTTCACTTCCAGGGATGTGTGCACATTTCCCATTCAAAATCACAGTCCAAGCCAATTAAAGCCTAAGAGCATATATAGGTACTGAAAATGTCTAATATTACAAATTACTTTAGAAGTGCAAAAAAGATGGAGGTATAAAGTGGATGAATTAAAAAGTGATACAGCCTCCTGAGGGATTTAAGCCCAGTTATTGGTTTAAGACAGAACAACTGAGCCTGTGGCAGAATTTAAGCAGTGCTGTTCTGCATGTGCTAACAGTCTAGGAATGATACTGATTTCTTAGTTGTCTTGTGAAACTACACAGATAATGTGGGCTTCTGTCAAACTGTGTAAGTCTAGGGTCAAATTAGTGGAGTTTTAACCAATTTGGCTTATCTCAGTGATTGCTGATAGGCAAAAATCCTTCACTTCCACCTTCTGGAATTTTGGAGCATTTCAGATTTCATAAAGAATATATATTTTCATAGTAACATCTCCTCCCTGTACTGATAGTTCTTTTTCATTATATTTATTAGAGATGCTTCTTAGGATCTTATGATCCTATGATCAAATGTACTTGAAGTTTGCTCTTTCCATAAATATGATAAATTATGGTAGCAATAAGTTTTAGCTTTTATTTTTATTTTACATACATTTTTTTCCTTGCATTCTGTTTAGTCAGGATTCACTGATGCATCTGGGCAAACATTATGTATATCAGAATATAACTTCTGTTAAAATCATCCTGGCTATCTGTCAGGATTAAAGAGAGTGCTGTATTTCATTCCACTCATTTCATTTAGCATGACCTAACACTTTTTAAAGCCATTTACTTAAAATGGCTGACACAAAGCAAGGCAGGTCTCAGATCTATGCATATGCTGAAAGTGTAGATAAGTCATCTTTTCCTTCTGCAATCTCCCAAATGACACATTTGGGTTTTTTGCCCTCTTATTTTTAATGGTTCAGATAAAAAGGCTTGACAACAGAGGCTGAAACCCCTTTGAAACACTCCCCAGTTATTTGAGATCAAATTCATATTAATTTAAGAAAGATGATAGAGCATCTACTTACAGTAATGGCAGTGCTGGAGGTGATCAGGAAAATGATACCTAAGTAGCAGCAGCTGTTAGATAATCCATATTCTGGTTTTAAATTATGTCATTGCTTTTTGCTTCCATACCTGCCTGCAACAAAAAAAGAATGGAAAAGGGCTTTTTCCAGCTTCCTAAAAGATGAGCCAGTGCCTGATGGTGCGAAAATGACTTGATAATATGCTGCTTGATGACAGTAACTGGTCATAGTAAAAGCAACGTGAAAACAAGGATGTTATTTTGAATCATTAAACCCCCCAATCAATTACTACATTACATACCACTTGCTGGTTGCAGTATGAGCCATGTAAGTGGAATACTTCCCTTGCTGGAGAGCTTTGCTAATTCTGTTACTGGATCAGTATGAAAGGGAAGCTCTGGGCTCTCACCTCGCCTCATGAACTGTTAACCCAGACTAGTGAGGTGAGGGTTTTGAGGTGTAATTTCCTCAAATGAAGCTCATTTTCTCTCCAGCATTTCATCTTGGGCTCAATCAGCTGTAGGTAGGAAGCCCCAGGCCTGACCAGCATCTCGGGTGGCTTTCAGCAGGGTCACAAGGAGAAGTTTTTCTGTCAGAGGCCTCACACAACTCTCATGCCCCCCAAATTCTGTTGCTTTTGTCTCCAGATGTCTTGTTCTTGGATATCTGCCGCTGTCTGTTTTGTGCCTGCAGGGCAGAGTCAGAGGGGACTGGTCAGCATGGTTGCAGCAGGTCTTCTGAGCAGTGGGTTTAAATGTTATGCCTCTAGTAACTTCGAAACAAGCTATGCCAGGGCCGTGCTTCCTCAGCTTTGCAATATCCCGAAGTGTGTTTATTTAGCTAAGTGATAGAACATCACATCAGTATTGATAGTCCTATTTTTCACGTCAGCAATAGGTAATCTCTCTTCAGGTGAAACACAAACTACAGCAATAGGTAATCTCTCTTCAGGTGAAACAGACAAACTGGAGTAAATGTTTCTAGTTCTGAACTCACAAAATTTATCGGATTTTAAATGGTGTTGGAGCTTGGCTACGTTATTTATAAAAGCATCTTTGTGTTTGAGTTGGGAAATCTGCTTCTGCTTTCTGATTTGAACTGAAAGATGCCCAGTGACTTTCTTCACCCTCAGTTCAGGCTACAACTCACGAATACAAAGCATGCTGCAAAAGTCAAGATAATTCTGTGGATGATTTACAAGCAAAAAGGACTTCAGTGTATTGTTATGGGGCTTTTCTTGTAGGAAAAAATTCAACTAGAATTACACAAAAATCACTGGAAGCTGTACTTCATGCTTATGGATAACTCATACATGTATCAAGCACTACTTTAATATTATCCAGAGACATGTAATATAGGTACATGTTTTGGCTGCTCTCCTGGAAATAATAAAAGGAATTATATTCAATTCCCTGTACAACATTCTAGTAGCTTAAGGAAATTAACTACAATGTAGCCTTGGCTCATTTATCTAAAAATTCCTTACATTTAAAAAATTACAGTTTGTGGAGTAAAGTTTAAGAGGAGTAAAGGAAACCTCTAGAAGCTCTAATGTTACCTTTTGGCCGAGCAGTTGAAATGTTGGATTATAAGAGTTAAGAACTGTATTTCTACTCTATTGGACATTTTTCTGTGCAATAATACACTGCAGGAGATGGAAAATTGGTTAGGTAATGAGTAGAACTCTTGCAATCACATTGTAATGAAATAGAGTGTTGGTGTTTCAGTGTGTGCTGGAAATGTTCATAGATGCTATGAGAGCTATGCAGGGTCAGAACAAAAAAGGATTGGCAAAACCAATCTGGTCAGATACCTGCCACACCTATAGCAGGAAGGGCTTGAAAATATCCTGGCAGTGGAAAAGAGGAAAATATGTTGAAAAATGATCTGTGCCATGAGTGTGTCTTTGCCCAAGTGTATTTGTGGGAGGGAAGGGAAAGGGTTGGATGCTTGTAGCACATCTGCACTTTGGAAGGTGTCAGTTGGAAAGTACTGAAGCACAAGAGTAACCCAACATTTCTGTAGTTCCAAATGAAGTTAAAATTAGTTCAGACATGCTTACAGGTGCTTCTACATGGCTGGGTAAAAGACGGAGACATCACTTTATCAGTTGCTAAGTGAACTAGAACATTTAGAGTAGTATCTCTGCCACAACTTCTCTCAAATAAGTTGTAAAACTAAGATTTTTGTGTTACATTAGCATTTGTTTATCAACACTTAAAAAAGAAATGAAACAGTTGTATTCCTGACTGTAAATCCCTAGAGATTATACTACTTCTTTCATTTGCCAAGATAAAACCTATCCTTTGCTTTGGTCTCATACAAGACTTTGAGGCCTTAATAGGCCACTGGTTAAGAGAAAATGAAACTACACACAGGAACTATCCAGGGGACTTCCACAAAAATCATACCCCTTGCTAAGATTTTATCATCCAAAGACAGGATACAGTTACATGCAGTGAACAAAAGACTACAAACAGGAACAATGTCAGGAGTGACTTATTTTTAAGAACCGGAGAATGTTTAAAACATAATAGAAAGAATGGTGATTTTTTTGCCAAGTGCTTGCCCCAGAAAACAGAAGGGCAAATTGCAGGTAAGTGTGCTGGTTAGTGCTGCAGGAAGAAAAGCTTAGATAAAATCAGAGGAGAGGTACAAGGCAAAATTGGGATAGAAATGTAATCCTTCAGATTTTTCCAAGTACTGTTACAATCCTCGATGTAGGCGGTTGGCTGCTGATAAAGTAATGCTCACAGACAGAAGGAGAATCTGGCCAGAAAATGAAACAGTGAGTCTCAAGATAAGGAACTCCTTTGGCGAGAAAAGGGACTTAAAGTGTTGCTGTGGTTCTTTGGTGATAACAGCTCAATATCTAGTCTCATTTTGAACACTTCAAACTCTGTATCTTCGGACATTTCTCTTCAGCCGTATAGGGTTGTGAAATACTTACTAAAAATCAGCTAGTTAAAACATCCAGGCATGATTATTATAGGTAAGAGAACACAAAATGACTTATTCTTTCTTCTTTTTTCCTATTTGCTTACTCAAATAAGGAAGTAAAGTGAAAAATGCAGCAGTACCCAAGGCTAAGTTACTGGGCAGGGGTTTGACAGGGCATGCTGTCTTTGAAGTGTGTACTGCAAGGCAATTGAAGGGAATAGAAATTCCTAATTGCTAATTAGTTTAGGGATACAGTTATATCAGGTGAACTTTTGTTTGTTCTCTCATTTTAGCTTCATTTCTAGAAAACAAATGTTAAGGGTTTAATTCTTTTGTCATAAATGAATGTGATTTTCATGGTGTATGCTGCTGACATGGTGAGGTCTTCCTTGTTTTCTGGGCAGCAGATGGACAGATGAAAGAGAAAGGTTATTTTCTTGCAAGTGTCTAATTTAATGGGGGCAGTAATAAAGTCCATAGTAAAATGGGAAGGTGGAAATGATAGTTGAAATCACTCTTGCTCTGCAATTAAGAAGGAGGTAATCCCCCCTTTTTGTCTTCTCTGATTTATGCCTGTGGGGTAGTCTAACAGAGCGGGGAAAATGCTATTCCTACTGAACAGCCTTGTGCTTATTTTCTCTCTGCATCATCTCTCATCTCCTGAGGATGCCTTCTATGCTGCAGTACAGAAGATGCTATTCTTAGGAACGGTTGTCCTCAGGTCCCCACTCCCCCAAAACATATTGCAGGAGTGTTGTAAAGTGCAGATGCTTAGTTGCACATGTAGACACAGTCCCAGACCTTGACACAAGGGCTTAATGACTCTAAGTAGCTTGGGGTGGGAAGTGTTTATAAGAGTGATAAGTAGGGAAAAACACACACCTGGGAAACAAAATAGCTGACATGGTTGCAAGTGCTGTTCTGCATATTTCAGTGCACCACTACCTCCAGCTTCCCTTCAGCTCTGGGTGTGTATTTAACCGTATGCTTAGTAGTGGCACTAACCTGTGAAATTTGTTGGGTTTATGTTAGTTTGCGTGTAAAACTCTATGTAAATCGTTCCTAAAAGAATGACTGGTGTGCCTAAAGTTTAAGTAGTCTTGAAACAGAGTTTTGTGCTTAATCATGCTTTGTATGGGAAGAGAAGTATCTAATGTTACTGAATTTCTTATCCTCATTAAACAGGAGTTGAGTTTATTAGAACATATTAGCACAGATCTCATTAGCTGTCTAACAAGTATGGCTAATACTGATTATTTAATTAGAAGCTTTACTTCTAACAAGATGGTTTTAAGTATTAATTTGGATCGATGTCTTAGTTATGAAAATATGAAATACTTAAAGTGAACTATAATGACTTTATATGAGCTATGCCATAACTGCTGGGCTTTGGGATTCAGTGAGATTTCACTATGTAGATAGAGTTGTTAGATTAAAAATGTATTATAAATATTCTTCTTCAAAAGTAAGTCTTCAGGATTTCTTGAAGTCCTAATCTTACTCTGTAGCATGTGGCAAGTTGTGCATCACGTTTGAAAGTTAATTGGAAGTACTGAAGTTAATGGGTTTTAAAGCATCAGCCACACATTTAAGAAAGTTCTTGCAAAGCTGTTTTGATCAATTAGGTACGAAATTTATCTGACACGGGATTTTTTATAGCCTGCAATGAACTTGACTGTTTTCTGGGAAAGGGAGGCCTAGTATGGGTATGCCTCGTGCATATTACTAACATACCACAAACTGCTGGTTTACAGTATGAATTTAATTTAGCTTCTGGTCCCACTTAGTTGGGGAATGGACATTGGCAATAGTCTTTAAGTCTTGCATGACTGCATTCTTAAATCATAATGTTACACAGGTTTATGTTTGCTATAGCTGGTTTATCCCATCTAAGTAGCTGCTTTAAGGGTAATCTGTGAAAATCAAAAGACTTGTAAAACATAATACTAAAAAAATAATAATTGGAAAATCCCTTATTAACTAGTGACTCCAGTGTGACAATCTTCCTGCTGCTTTGGTCTCATTTGTTACTGAATCTTTTAGAAGTAAAGAATCAGTAAATAGTTGATTATCCTTCTTCTAGATTGATCAGAATAGCAAATAAGGCAGCGTGTAAAAGTTGCCATCAGATCCACTCAGAATCAAAAGTTATTAAGAATTTTCCCTTAAAAATAGTATCCAAATGCTTAAGTTGTGTTATATGAAAGCAATGTTGAAGAACTAGTTGGTGTCATTAAGCACAAATACTTTTGGGATTCTCACAGGGTTTTTCAGTACAACCGTAAACATGGATAAATTTCAAGTTGTCACATTATTTATGAGAGACAAAAAGCATCTGGTACTGTCCTGGGTTCAGCTACAGCAGTCATTTTTTTCTCCTTCTTAGTAGCTGGTGCAGTGCTGTGTTTTTGACTTTCAGTCTGGGAACAACGCTGATAACACCGATGTTTTTAGTTGTTGCTCAGTAATGTTTACTCTGACCAAGGACTTTCTCAGTCTCATGCTTTGCCAGAGAGGAGGGGAAGCCAGGAGGAAGCGGAGGCAGGACACCTGACCCAAACTGGCCAAAGGGGTATTCCAGACCACAGCACGTCATGCCCAGTATATAAACTGGGGAGAGTTACCCGGAAGGCCCAGATCGCTGCTCGGGTCGGGCTGGGTATCGGTCGGCGGGTGGTGAGCGGTTGTGTCCTTTTCCCTTGTTATTCCTCTTATCATTATTATTAGTAGCAGTAGTGGTTTGTATTATACCTTAGTTACTGGAGAGCTGTTATCTCAACTCGTGGGAGTTACATTCCTTCGATTCTCCTCCCCATCCCTCCGGGAGCGGGGGGAGGAAGGAAAAGGGGGGGAGTGAGCGAGCGGCTGCGTGGTTCCAAGTTGCCGGCTGGGCTTAAACCACGACAGGTACGTATCTTGACAACTACTATGTAATTGTAAAGGTATATGTAGGTATATTTCCTTATATTTTTACTCTGATTCCTGGAAATGTTTTCTTCTAAGCCCTGATGTTTGTATTCTGTCTTCTCTAGTCGTGTGGTAGAAGCTTTGTGAGTATCCAAGAGCTGAATATGGAAAAGTATAGTTTTGCTTCATCTGCTGCCACTTTCTGTCCATTTCTGGTTTTTACACAGGAAATATTCACACCTCTGGAGTGAGTGGTGTGTGTGGATTTCTAAACTTTAAACAACTATGATCTCTTAATTGCCTTTGGGCTCAAAACTTTTGTTTCAAAAGGGCAAAAAGTTCCACTCACACTTGAGATCATAGGTCTTTGAGCTTCTTTTATTGGTCATCTCCTCTAGGTTATACCAATGTGAGAAACAATCCATGTTTTTCCCAAGGAAGCATTGTACCATATTTTTCCGTTTGGGAATGGACTCTAGTAGTTGATAAATAAACTGGAAAGTTGAAGGGTGATAAAAGGCTTGAGGGATCCTCGGCATGGCATGAGAGCCTGTGCTGGTGGTGTCCTGGGGAGCATGGGAGGACACGTGAGGGAGGAGGCTGTGTGCCAGGCAGGAACTCAGGCTGCTGCTCCAGCCTCCCTCTTCCCAGGCAGAAGGGTTGTTGGACGAAATGGCTTGAGGAACATGTGGGCCTGGGATTGCTTCTGCCCTGGTAAGAGGGAATGAGGGCGCTGGGATAAGCCGAGGTGAAGCCATCGCCTAGAGGCTGGAGCAGCAGCACAGCAGTGACGGGGAGCATGAGGGGCTGGTGGTCGTGAGCCTCGACTGGTGCCGGGGGACCTCTCCAGAGCCCTCATCTGATAGAAAGGACGCTTGCAGAGCCTGCGTGGGGAGGAAGCGGGGGAGTTATGGAAGAGATGAGCCCTTGTCCTGGTTGTGAAACAGCTGAGGCTGGTTGTACGCAGCTAAAAGCATGAGTGAAACTTGGATGGGGAGGTGAAGAGGGAGGGACGCCAAGGGCAGCGCAGCATCCGTTGTGATAACATGGTAACCAGGTGCTTTGTTGTTAACTCTGGGGAGGAGGATGTGCTTCCACAGACCAAACGCTGCCTCCAAAGGTAACGCCTGCAGAAGTGATCTACTGCAGCAATGATATGGGCGAGCAAACAGAGTATTCTCCTGAACCACACAAGGAAGCAGAATGTTTTGAAGTAAATAATAGGACGCAAAGAGAGGCAAATGATGTCAGCTTGAGAGTGTGCCTGCTGTAAACTCATGTGAACGATGAGCTAACAGGACTACTGAGCTGAGAAGAGGCTGTCATCTTCTGCTGGCGCCATCCTAGTTTGAAAACAGGATGAGGAGATACAGAGGAAACTTGCATTCAGTGAAATTCCAGTCAGATCTGTGTATTTGAGGTAAGAATATACAAGGGGAACAGGGGAGCCACACACAAAAAGCTTATTTCTGGTAATTTGAGTCTTTTCCTGTTACTTTACACAGTTCTGGGGGACTGGTCTGGGGCACTCTGCCAGCATTACTTGTTTGGTTCACACTCCAGCCTCGCTTAATGCACAAGATATGTTAAAAGTGCTGCAAGATTATCCATCAGCTCAGCAAACTGTTTCTCATACAGTCACAGCAACTGTGCCAGTAGTAATTTTTGTGGAAAGCCCCATACAGATTATA
>NW_009941308.1:0-18046 GCF_000696875.1 Nestor notabilis | reverse complement strand
CTTTTTCTGATTCTCCTCCCCATCCCATGGACAGACACGGAGTAAGCAAGCAGCTGTGAGGTACTTAGTTGCCAGCTGGGATTAAACCACCACAGATATACAGTAAACAAGGGCTGTACCTCATTTCTGTTCATGGGTGAAAACACTAAAAGCCTTCACTACTTAACTGTCCTGTCACAGGTAATGGGAGAAGTTACCCTCAGTGGTTCTCCTTGAAGCCCAGAGTATGTGGCCAAGGGTGGAAATGCAGCTTAGTTTGAAGTAATAGGGAAGTCATGCTCCCTCAGTGGTGATATGGACTTGGGGCTTTCCAATTCTCAAAGTATAATGAGATTACAAATATGATATCTTACCCTCCAAGGCTCTGGCACAGCTTTGAATTGCACAATATTGCCCAAATACAGTACTCATGGATCTGACTAGAGTGGTTCTGGGGGGCTGTGGTTTGCGGGTTTGTTTTGTTTATCCTGTTGAAAATTCACTATCAGAACCAGAAACAAGACCTTCCTTCCAGCTGGACAGTGCTGGTGAGGAGTTATAGGTGCCCACAAGAAGACAGCAGATTGCTCATGGCATATAGGGCTGTATCTTTCATGTAATAACACTCTACCTAAAGAGAATAATTTTTGGTAAATCAGTGTTTTTTTCTCTGATTGCTTCCACTCATTAAGAAAAGTGTAGAAAACAGTACGTGAATATATATTGGATAATTTTTCTGTTCTTTTATCCAATCTGTTCTTTAAATTTACAATTTTCTTCATTTCATATGATTGTTCATGAAGAAAAGAATCTTCTCTTTATTTTATAATGCATTTACTATGGTAGTAAATATAGTCTGAAACCTGTGATATGTAACACAATAGTAAATCACATTTAAAGTTTGAGTAGTTTTTCTACTGCAAAGTGCTTGAAATCATTCTCTATAAAAGGCTTGTTTCAGGCAAATGTAGTTCTTATGCTTACGAAATTCAAGACTTTACATACAATCCTCTTGGAATCTCCCTTAAAACATCCTAGGCTGGAATTTTGATGAAGTGAGGCTTGGGGAGAGTTTCCCATGTGTGGAGTATGTCTGTAGGTCATACAAATGTTAGTGGGATGATGGTTTAGGAAGTGGGTGGATGCTTCAAGTGGAAAGAACATACCCTACCATAATGCCATGAAATGTAAAGAGATCCTGACCAAAGGCAGCAAAAAAGGCATCTCCTACCTATCAGCATGAACCAGCTGTACCATGGAGGATGGCAAGTTGATGCTGCTTAAGTGTTTAAAACAGATCCACGTGGGTTGACTCATACACAATGTCCTAAAGGTCCTTCAAGGCTACAGAAGAAGCATTGTCTATACTGACCAATTTAATAGGGCAACTTTTCCTACAAATAGACCTTTTAGACATGCAAGAGGAATTTTAGAGCCAGCAAACTGAAATGTTTATTTAGGATATGCAAATAAACAGAAAACAATTCAGCAGTTTTGAAAAACAAAACAGATTTTCTGTTTCATCTGATGTAAATGACATTTACAGTAAGCATCCCAACAGGCTAAGAGAAACTTAAAAATCTAGATATTACGCTCATCGTGATTAAACAGTGAAAATAACTGTCTAATGTCTAACGGATAAATAGAGGATATATTTTCATCATACAGACAACAGCAGCGATTTAGAGTTGTAGGTCTCTGTGTCATAGCAACTGTGTAGTAAAGTGTGTGTGCACTTCTTCACACCTTAAATACGTAAATGGAAAACTTACTTCTCAACTGGTAAATTCTTCCTTCCGTCCTTATGTAAGTGCAGAGTGATACTGACAGAAGCTTTTAGGATACTGGTACCTAAAAATCTCTTCCAATGTCACAAAGCTGTTACAATGACTAAAAAACTACATAAGAATCTTAGAGAAGCTAATCAAAAGCTGAATTGGAGGAAAAAGGAGAGAGATTGAGAGGAAGCATCCTGCTGCAGAATACTGTTCTTTTGCTCTTATACTGGACAATCTCAGGCTGGCACTAGCCATTTCTCCACTCACTAAAACTTGCTCCTAAGTGCAGGGCAAGTGACAACAGGAATGTATGAATATATGCAAGAAGAACACTTAATAAACAGCAAGACCCTTTTTCTACTGCGCAAATTTTTACATATGTGGAGAAAATGGCATAAATGTCAGTCAGAAGAATGACAAATGGTAGCCATAATCTTTTTCAGCTATTTTTCATCTGTTGCAATAAACCCCGCCAAAAGTAGGCAGAGAAAGAGCAGGATGTATCTTTTTAATTTTTTAATTTTATTTTCTCAGAAACTTAATTGAATTGGAAGGAAATATGAATTAATCAGCATATTGTTGCCCTTTTTCATGCAAAAGATAAGCCAGTTTTGGAGACTTATGGATTTCTTCTTTTTTAGAGAAAAAATAATGACTGAACATGTTATTTGGTGCCATTCTGGTTATAAAGAGTGTAGACATTCTGCCCCAAAAATTCTTATTTTACTCTTACATCTTACTGTTATTTCCAGGATTATGTTCTTAATATATTTCTATCTACATTTTTAGGTTTTAGCTACCTCTTTCTGTCTGCTTTTGCTCATGTACAGATGCATGCATACAGTTTCCTCCAGTATTTGGTACCTATGCCCTGCAGCTGCATCTAGTCTCTAGCAAAAGCCATCTTCTACATAGTCCAATTTCCACTCAGTGTGCATATGGCATGTGTTTTGGGTGGTAGGTTATATCTTCTCAGTTCTTACTTCAAAAAAAGAGTTGTACTGTGTCTTCTATTTATTCACAAAGAAGGATGGCACCCTATCCAACATTTTGGTGCAGTTTTGCTTTGGTTTCTTTTGTGAGTTTCATTTGTTTGTTGATTTGTTTTTGTTTGGGTTTGATTCGGTCTTTTTAGATTCAAAAAAAGCTACAGCTATTCAGGGGAAAATGACAACACAGAAATAACCAACTGGTCTAATCCCACTTTTCAGCAAAAGAAGGTTCAATTTCTGGCACCAGAAAATCATGCAAACTGAAAGCTATTATTTTAGAATGTAATTTCTGTACACTCTCTGTTTATAATTGTTCTGTGAAATATGGGCAGGGTGAAACCAAAGGCAGATTTAAGTGATGCACCCTAGGAGAGAAGGATTCTGTGAATAAAACAATAAGCTAAGATAGATTTTTGCTTACTTTGTCACAAACAAAGATGATAAATGTCTGCTAATCTACCTTCAGAGCTATGATTTGTCACAACAGATTTTGGCAACTGCACAGTGTGACAGCTGGGATGAAAACACTTCTGTGAGGCATTCAGGACCCTCTGGCTTCAGATAGAAGCCTTTGTATATTTGCAGATCCACTAGCCAAAGGGGCTTGAAATGCAAAAGCATATAAGGAATAGAGATAATTAGGAAAAAACCCTGACAGAATACTAATTGCACAGGCAGGATGGTGTTCTTCTGAAATACTTTGTCTCCTTCCCTTTCAGACTTGGAAAACATCCAGACTAAAAATACAGTGTCTGTGTGAAATGGTATTTGCAAGTTGTCTCCTTGTTATTTGCAATTTGTTAAAAAGTGATAGAGCTCAAAACACAGATTCAGTGTTACACTCCTGAGATTTGGAAATAGCCCACCACCCTTTGTGCTTCTGCCCAGTTGCACTTACTCTTTTGTATTCTGATTAATAGTTCTCCTACACCCACTACCACAAGTCCCATTAAAAACATCCCTGTTGTTTTTCTTTCAGAACTGCCATTAGACTGGCAAAGTTTCTGAGGATGAGCAGCCAGATTGACCAGTTCTCCTTGAGAACTGCTGTATAAATCCCTACAGAACTACAGACTAAGCTTTGTGATCATTCTACCCTTGTTTAAATACAAGTGCCTATTTGGACTATGAATACTATAGAAGTTGTCTTTCAAGTGCACACGTGGCTTATCTGTTATTAATAGCAAGACAGTCCTCATGGTTAAGATTCCCACGATTATCTCCTGAAGTCTACAGTACTGTCAGTTCTGAAGGAAGCTGACTTGATGAGTAAATAATTAATTCCCCAAATTTACCCAACACTACTTTGAAAAATCAAGTCAAATTTGATGTCAAATTCAAGCATATAATTGCAAAGAATTTGCCTGCAGTATTTGCTCAGCTAGATATGTCAGATAAATTGCTTTCACATTCGCCAGTATTAGTAATCACAGTATCATTGTTTATGAACATTCTCCTTTGCAGATTTTTGTCTTCTTTTTCGTTGCTCTTTTCAAGTTTTCATTTGAAAGGCAGGTATCATAATGGGATATCTGATACGGACCACACAACCAATGAAGAGGCAAAAGGAATATTCTATAGGCAGCCAGCAGAAGTCTCACAATCACTAGCCCTTGTTCTCATCGGGCACTTCAACTTATCAGATGTCTGGTGGAAATGCAATACAGTAAAAAGAAAACAGTCCAGGAGGTTCCTGGAGTGCGTGGCAGATAGCTTCCTGACACAGCTGGTGAGGGAACCTAGGGAAGGTCACCCCTGGACTTAATGTTTGTGAACAGTGAAGGACTTGTGAATGATGTCATGGTTGGAGGCCATCTAGACCACAGCAATCATGAAATTGTAAGAATTTTTAATTCTTGGAGAAGTAAGGATGGGGAGCCAACAGAACTGCTACCTTGGACTTGTGGAGGGCAGACTTTGGGCTGTTCAGGAGGCTGGTTGACAGAGTCCCTTGGGAGGCAATCCTGAAGGAGTCCAGGAAGGCTGGACATCATTCAAGAAGGAAATCTTAAAGTTGCAGGAGCAGGCCATCCCCATCCATTGAAAGACAAGCCATAAGAGAAGAAAACCAGCCTGGCTAAACAGAGATCTGAACTCAGTTAAAAATGTAAAGTTCACAGCCTTTGGAAGAAGGAGCATGCTTCTCAGGAGGACTACAAATATGTCATGAGGTTATGCAGGGAGAAAATTAGAAAGGCCAAAGCCAAACTAGAACTTATCCTGGCTGCTGCTGTACAAGACAAATATAAAATGTATTTATAAATACACTGGCCACAAAAGAAGGGCTAAGGAGAATCTCCATCCTTTATTGGATGCAGGCGGAAACAGTGACAAAGGATGAGGTATTTAACAACTTCTTTGCCTCAGTCTTTAATAGTAAGACCAATCGTCCTCTCTGTGACCAGTCCTCTGAAGTCCTAGAAGGCAGAGAAGGGGAGGTGAATGAAGCCATATAATCCAAGGAGAATTTGTTAGCATCCTGCTACAAGACACACACAAGTCTATGGGACAAGAAGGGACCCACCCAAGGGTACTGGGGGAGCTGGCAGAAGCGCTTACCAAGCCATTTTCCATCATTTATCAGCAGTTCTGGTTAAGTGGGGAGGTTCCAATTGACTGGAAGTTGGCAAATGTGACACTCATCCAGGGAAGATCAGACAGAGGATCTGAGGAACTACAGACCTGCCAGTCTAACCTTGGTGCTGGGGAAGGTTATAGAGCAGATCATCTTGAGTGCCATCATGTGGTTTGTACAGGACAACTAGGAGACAGGGCCATGTCAGCATGGGTTTATGAAAGGCTGGTTCTGCTTGACTAACCTGATCTCTTTCTATGACAAGATGACCCACTCAGTGGATGACGAAAGGCTGTGGATGTCTATCTAGACTTCAGTAAAGCTTTTGACACTGTTTCCCATAGCATTATCCTAGAGAAATATGCTTCTCATAGCTTGGACAGGCATACTCTTCACTGGGTAAAAAACTGGCTGCATGGCCAGGCCCAAAGAGTTCTGGTGAATGGAGTTAAATCCAGTTGGCAGCTGGCCACAAGTATTGTTCCACAGGGCTCAGTATTGGAACCAGTTCTGTTAATATCATTATCAGTGATTTGGATGAGAGGATCGAGTGTACCCTCAGTAAGTTTGCAAGAAACCACCAAGTTGGGCAGGAGTGTTGATCTGCTTGAGGATAGGAAGGCTTTGCAGAGGGATCTGGACAGGCTGGATCCATGGGCTATGGCCAATGGTATAAGATTCACAAGGCACAGTGTCGGGTCCTGCGCTTGGGCAACAACAACCCCATGCAATGCTCCAGGCTTGGGGAAGAGTGGCTGGAAAGCTGCTCATGGAAAAGGACCTGGGGAAGCTGATTGATGGAGCTGAACATGAGACAGCTTGTGCCCAGGCAGCCAAGAAAGCCAATGGCATCCTGGCCTGTATCAGCAATAGTGTGGCTGCAGGGCCAGGGCAGTGATCATCCCCCTGCACTGGGCACTGGTGAGGCTGCACCTCAAATCCTGTGTTCAGTTCTGGGCCCCTCACTGCAAGAGAGACATTGAGGTGCTGCAGTAGGTCCAGAGAAGGGCAGCGGAGCTGGTGAAGGATCTGGAGCACTAGTGTGATGAGGAGCAGCTGAGGGAACTGGGGTTGTTTGGATTGGATATTAGGGACCGAGGCGGGGTGTGTGTAAATTGGATATTAGGAAAAATTTCTTCACCTAAAGGATTGTCAAGCTCTGGAACGGGCTGCCCAGGGAAGTGATTGAGTCACCATTCCTGGAGATATTTAAAAGATGTGTAGATGTGGTACTTAGGGACATGGTTTAGTGGTGGACTTGGCAGTGTTAGACTAACGGTTGGACTCAATCATATTAAAGCTCTTTTCCAACCGAAACGATTCTAAGGTTCTGCACTTTTTCTTCTGATTGTTTTCTGTCATGTAGGCTTTCTACCTTATTTATATGTTTTCCTTGTCTAGCCTTAACTCCCTTTTGTATAATCTTTGCTCCTCATAAGGCTACTATCCTCTTCTAACAGTCATAGGAAAGACCACTTCTCCCCCAGCTAACCCCAAATTTACATTAGTCAACACTCCCCCACAGCTGAAGCTGCAAGAGGCAGATCAAAACTGTTTAGAAAGCTCAGACCATGCCAAATGCTTCCTTGGCCTCACCGTGTATCTACCCTTTTGGCATACACTATCAGCTTTGAAGCCAGTCACCTGCAGAGTTATTCATTAGCTCACAGTGTAAAAACACTGATAGCCATGGGTGGGCGATAGCTTAGAGCTGGAGAGGAATTAGAGACAGCAGTATTACAACCTTGTGAGAATGAGAGGACACAACGTGTTTAATGAGAAAGAAATGAAGCAAGTGGGTATGAAGAGGTGAAAGATAAATACAACATGATAGTAAATACTGATGACACACAGTTATGAAAGCAGCATGTTGGTCTAGATCTGAAGTTCTTGAAGGCAACTGCTTGTTTCAGGCCAACCATCTTGTGCTGTGTCCACATGGTCCATATCTCTGCTGGAACATTTTACAGTTGTCAGGCATGTGGGCTGCTTGCATGTCCTTCCTGTCTTGGCCATTAAAAGAAGGGGATATACAACAGTAAGAGTTTCTTGCCACTACACATGATATATGAAAGTGGTATTAAAAGTCAACATAGGTGGATTTGCACAAGCAATCACCTCAAAACTGCTAGTTATGAAAAACTACAACCATGGTTTTGGATTTTTGCTAACTCTTGATTCACATAAGAATGTGAAGAATTCAAGAAAAGATCTAAATGATGAGTTTAATGTTACTACATTGACACTAGCACTCTTTAGTAGATCCTAGTAATGTGGAAGGAGCACTGCAGGCAGCTTTAGAGGTATTTCTGAAGGAGGGTTAGGAAAGCTGTCTGAAGGTGAACCTCCGATTCGGCAAAGCATAGTCTAGGAAAGAAATACTACACGATAGTACATCTCAAGAGAAACAGTTACTCACAAAGGGCTATGAGCAGGGAAAAGGCTTCTTAATAGCTTTTAGTTACATAAGTTAACTACATCTGCAAATAATACCTCACAGCGGCAATATAGAATAGACAACAACTCCAGTTCTGTTCAAGTTAACAGTGATGTTATGAATCATGTTCTAGTATTAGAGAAGCCTTCCCTTGACAATTTCAAAGACAGATCTAACAAGGTGCTTTTTGATGATAAACCTTTGCACATTTCCCACATGGCTGATGACAAATACAGCTCACAGTTTCTTGTCTAGGCCTTTTTACTTTGTAGGAAACCATGTCTAAAGCCCTCCTAGATCTTTACCAGGCGTTTGGGTTCTAGTTCCTTTTGAATTTTGATTTTGGATTAATCAATTGAAGAATCACAGTTATGATATTATTTTCTGTAAAAGGAAATGATTTTGGAGACTGTTCAACATTCCCTTATTCCTTTCATTAGCTTAAGTTTACCTTTCAGACTTCCATACCCTTCAATGTCCTTTACCCAGCAGTATCTTAATATTATTGAGACTGTTTTGAATTCTAAACACTTTTTTGCATGCAAAATTTTTACTAGTTATAGGTTTCTCAGATGCAAAAGAAGTATTTGAAGGGAGTTTTTTCCCTGAGCAGATTACTTGCAAACACATTTTGACTGCAAATAAAATCTGAGAAGAATCTGTTTCATAGTATTTTTTATAAATAAAAACTTCTATCAGATAATACTTTTATTTTTCATGCTTCTTAGTCTATTTTTATATTATCTGGAAGATAACAGACCAGTTTAAACTCTACAGCTAAATGATACTATACCTTTTGAACACTTCTTAATATTTTATTGACCTCAAATGATATGAAATTGTCCAGATAATTCTTTGGCCCTTCAAAAAGCTCTTCTTCAATGTGAGTGACAATACTATTCTGCACTTAAAACACATAATTGAATTCTTTACTTAAAATTATTTTTATTTCACATTTGGGCTCTCTGATTCAAAAAAAATACTGGAATAAAGCCACCTCTCTTGGTAAGAGAGGTACAGAGGTATGTCAGTGATAAAAGGAAGACTAGGGAAAACGTGGGCCCTCTCCAGAAGGTAACAGGAGACTGGTTACCCAGAGTATGGGGAAGGCTAAGCTACTCAAACATGACTTTTGCCTTGATCTCCACTAGTGAGTGTTTCAGCCACAGAAGGCAAAGGCAGGGAAGGGACTGGGAGAATGAAGAATCGTCCTCTGTAGGAGACGATCAAGCACAAGACCATAAGGAACTTGAAGGTGTACGAGTCCATGGGACATTATGACTTGCATCTGTGTGTCCTGAAGAAACTGCTGAATAAAGCGGCTAAGCCACTATCCATCATATTTGAGAAGTCATGGCAGCCCAGTGAAGTTCCCACTGGGAAAAGAGGAAACATAACCTCCATTTTTAAAAAGGGAAAAGAGGGAGACCCAGGGAACTACAGGCCAGTCAGTCTCGCCCTAGAGAGATATGGGATGTAGTAAAGAATACAATAAATGCTCAGGATTTAGCAGAAACCCTTTAAGCAAATTTCCTGTCATACTTCAAGAAGATAGGGCTTCATAGCTGGCACAAGCTTCTGAGAGTTTTTAAGTGAGCGATATTGGCTTCTTGCACAGCAGCTGATGCAAAGTATCTGGAAACAGATTCGTGTAAGATGCATGCTCTAACAGTGGCATGTATGTGTTTAAAAGTTAAAAGATTTTGCTTTCCTGCCTCTGCAGCTGGAACATTCTAGCCTCTCCTTTCTTTCTGATGCTTGGCATATGGTGTGTCTGTTTGCTCTTACAGCTGCTCTCAACATGAAGTTATACCCAAGCTGGGGTTGAAAAACAGAGGAAAGGCAGACATGACACAAATACCATCTTGAATACAGCTCTCAAGTGAAAAGTAAGGCTTCTCTGAGACCCAGTGAGCAGATGAAAAAGGGCACCAAACAGGCAAAGTCTGGTGGTAAACTACATCATCACAGGCAAACAGTCAGAGCAATAAAAGGAAGAACTTTCCCTCACCTTAAGGATATGAAGCACAGATACAGTTCTAGAAACCTCGTGGCTTTTATAATGCAACTATGATAACCAGCTGAAAGGGGTTATTCTGGGGAGAAGTCTGGTCTTTGAAGAAAACAGCAAATGTGAGCCAGCCAAGAATCTTTCTCTGCTGTAATTGCTATGAGAACTGCTGTGGTTTAACACCAGCTGGCAACTAAGCACTAAGAAAAAAATAATTCTATGCCAGCTGAAACCAAGACAAGGAATGACTTTGTAGCTCACAGTGTCTTGGTTTCTTGTTGTCATTGTTTGGTTATTTTGTTTTATGTTTGGTTGGGGTTTTATTGATTTTTTCTTTTTTTTGGGGGGGGAGAAGCATTTAAAATGTAGGTGCCAAATTGTCTATTACTAATTGATGCAGTTCTGTAAGATGAGGTAGGAGAACTTCAGACACAGTGGGGACCAACACATGCGTAAGATACAGATTTGAGGGGCCTGTTTTTTCAAATCATAAGCTGGGTACACAATAGAACATGCTTCCCAATCCAGGACACACGTCTATCACAAGTAAAGCTACAGGCACTGTATGTTACTGGAAAAGCTACAGCTATTGGTGAGGAGGAGACCCTGAAGGCAAGTTTGGCATGAAGCATGACAAATACATATTTTGTCATATGTCCCAAGAGGGAAACTCCAGGAAGCCGACAGTGTCACAAACCTGCCTCACAACAGACAAACTTTTGTGGCACAAGAGTCCAGTACTGCCCTCATAAATTGTGCAGTATATAAGCCCAACAAGCAGAAATACAAGCAGCTTCTGGTCTTTGAGAGGGTCATGGAAGATTGAAAGTATCATGCAAAATGATCAATATTTCTCTACGGAGAGAGAAAATTAGCACCTGAAACTGAGCGTGACCTATAATATGAAAAACGTCTAAAGAAGCTAAATGGGAATTTTTTGTTTGCCTTTCTGTTTTTTTAAGAATTAGAAGAGTTGTCATTTCTTCTTGATCTCTCTTAAAGTCATATTTGACAATTTGGTGACTAAGGAGATTCTTCTATAAAGAAGACTCGTCACATCTTCCTCTCTCCCTTTGCCCTTCCATTCTCATTCCTAAAAGAGTTTAATAATACTGAGTGCTGTGGTAATTTCTTTCTGTTATTTTGAGTGCCTAGTCCAACCTTACTTCAGACCAGTTCAAGGGGTTTCTAAAACCGCAAACATCACACAACAGTGTTAGTGCACTATGGCCACATAAACTACAGCCAACAAACCATAAAGCAGTGGAATTTATGTGCACGGCTTTACAATCAGCATACTGTGCTCCCACCAGCTCCTGTCTGTTCAGCATCCTAAAAATTGATAGTGGTGTGAAATGAAATTGTAACTGGGAGTTTTGATCTGAGCCAAGGAATTACCAGAAGTGCTAAACTAACTGCTCTGCAGAACAGCACTCTTGATTATCCAATGGTGCAGTAAAGGTAGAAGCTTTCTCATACTAATTAACTTCTGTATCTCAGTCTCTGCTCATATAAGTTTAAAATTATAAACTTAATTGACCATTTCCAATATCCTAAACTTTTCCAACAACTGAGAAGTTATTTAAATGAAAAGTAAAGCAAAACCAGAGTCACAAACCCATTCTTATGGAGAGAACAATAACATTTGACACACTTCAGGGCCCTGTTTTAAATTTGATACTCTTGACTTCAGTGGTATTATAAACAATACTATGTACACAAAGACATGAGAAACTTTACAAATATTACTGAAATCTTACAGTACACATGTGAGGTGGGTATTATTTTGCTGACTGAACAAACAATACATAGAGAAGTTGAGGCACAAAAGAGTTAAGCAAATTGATCAAGTTCACAAAGCAAGTCTGTTGCAAAATAAGAACAGAACCCAATTTCGCAATTTGCAGTCTGTCTTTCCCCTAAAATTATTATTCTTCTCCTTCAGGTTATTATTGTTATTATGTTGTTTAGGAGTATAGTAGCTACCTTGTTTAATTCTCTCACCCCTGACACAGACTATATTTCTACATTAAATAATATGCTTTTACAAATAGTAAAGTTTTATTAACACAAAAAACTGTGGAAAGGAACAAAACCAGAGAAGCTTACCCAAATCCAGAAAACAAGCGGCAGAAGAGGAAGAAGCCATAGCCCTGGACAAATGATGAGAGGAAGGCAAAGAATCCATTGACAGACATGCATATCAGGAGTGACTGTCTCCTTCCCACCTTGTCTGCCAAGCCTCCCCAGAAGAATGCCCCCACCATCATTCCCAGGTACACTATGCTACCTGCAATACACAAAAAGAAAGATGTTTTGTGAGCTACACAACTGACTATAATTGACCACAACAAAAAGAGTTGACTTTCTATATTTACAAAACCAACAGTATACAGATTGATATCTCCTTTCTCAGTGAATACAAATTATATGCACATCTTTGAAAACATATCTAGTGAGAACAGATTTCCTACTGTGTCTTGTCATCTGTTACCAGACACACTGAAGCTTACTATAATTATTAAACAAGATGCCTCTAGCTAAAACAATTAAAATAGAGGCAAGTAAGACCGAAGGGGAGAAAGAATGCCACTACTTCCTCAGTAATAAAGTGCATTCATGTTAAGCATTGCAAAAATTATAACTTCCCCTATGGAAACGAATTGTCTGAACATTTGTAGAATATAAGCAGTTCTACAGTGGTTTAGACAAGGGGAGTAAGATGTGCTGAGTCTGAAAGCTGATCATGAAACAGGCACTTTCCATTTGAGATCTACAGAATCAAAGATGTCCAGCTTGATTAGTTTTTTCTCTTTACTACAGCAGTGTACTGCTTTATTTTAAAAGGCACTGTCCTGTACAGAAAAAAGCACTGGAATGTTTTGGTTTGGGGGTTTTGGGTTTTTGGTTTTATTTTTTTGTTTCTCAAAGAATTTTGTACAGGTATATTAGTTTACCTACATATATTAAAATGGGATAGGAAAAAATACTTAGGGGTGATTTATTTTTTTTTTTTTTACATTAATGATGTTTTCAACATGAAGTACTTTCCCACAGAAAGGTAAGTTGAAATATTTAACACTTTAACCATTCAGACGTAGCATATTGTACATTATTCCCTTTCCAGGGAAAAATCTTCTGTGGGACATTTGCAAAGATGCACAACACAATGAGCACACTGTCAGAAGAAAAAGTAGATCCCAAGCTTTGGACAGAACCAACCAGCTTTCTATTTTATTTGATACATGTAATTCTTTTTCCACCTACTTTCTTACTGAACTTCCCAGTTTGCTTTTTATCTACCTAGTAATTGCTTTCATCTTCTATGTCTACTAAAGAGCAGGCATTAAACATCAAATATCTGGAAGCAGCTAAAATACTAGTAATCCTTGTCCTGTGTCACTTTTCAATCAGCCACAAGAACAGACAAATACCCCAGTAACTCTGCTGGGCTTTAATGGCTGTTCTGTAAAATTGTGGTCTCCAAAAGAAAGACCTCTGCCTTGCAGAAGGTAGCTGGAATAGAGAGAAAGCTGGAAAGAAAATGCAACACTTAAATGGCTGGGCTTTGTTAACTGCATATTAACACAGAGGTCACTCATCAGTATTTCCATGCTTGGAATTCCAGATGTTAACATTTGAAGTCCTGACATCTGCAGGGTCTCCTGCACCCCAAAATACCCGTGTTCCCACTCATGTCTTGTGCAAGTAGTTCCCACTGCTACTTCCTTGTGAGACATCATTTTAAACATTCCACAGAAGACACATTGTGTGAAATAAATATTAGCGAGATAGAGAATTTTACTTTGTCTATGTGAGTATGCTGGTTTCATCCATGTCCTTTGCCATTGATTGTGACCAACACCAGCAAATCAGTCTTTTCTGCAGCTGCCTTTTTAGCCACCATAAAATAAGAACAGGATATTTCTAGACTGACTACCTTCTCCATGAGTCCCTCAGGACAGCTTGACAAATCCACTGCTGCTCATCACAGGAGCATTAACTATCCCTTTACTTAAGCAAGAGCAACAAGCTCGTTAGGAACAACAGTTAAATGTCTTCTCAGAACAACTTTTATCAATGAACATTTTCTAGCTATTACTGGGATCTTTTCTTTCATCAAAAGATATCAATGAGAATGTAGGTCAATCTAGAATTTGCAGAATTACTGATATTTTTTTTCTCTTTCTTCTTAGCCTAGGAAGGACACAGAGACTACAATATTCTTCTTAGTTTAGAGGTGTTTAGCAACAGATGTATCAGATAGCTTCTTCATTCTGATCACAAATTTTTATTCCAATAATTGAGATCTTCCTGTGAATGTACACATTGCTCATACACTTTCTTTTCATAAAGAGATGAAGTTTGGTGAGTGGCTTAGTATATTTGCTCAACCGCTTTAAGATCTCTTTTGTGGTCAAGGTTAGAGTACCATGCTCCAAGTACTCAAAAGCAGTTGGGAAACTCCATCATGCAGACCTGGTGCTTCCTTGTCAATATTAGTAGAAAGAACTTAGCAAAATTCAGTAGGTGCATTGACAGCAGACTGATTTTAAAAGGAAAATAAAATGATTAATTTTTACTCTTAAAGTGAAATTCCATATAATCTTTCATATATAAATGTTAGGCTTTCCCAGTCAACACTCTAATATTAAAAATACTCAGAGAAGGCCAATCAAATAGTTCTGTATTTCTTTATGTAGATAACTTAAAAATATTTTATGCAAATAGTATTAATTTTACCAGCTACTTCCTTATGATGCAAAGAAATACCAAAACACTAAGAACAATGAAAGAAAAAAGTTTCCAAATCTTGAGAGTTAAAAACATCCACCTTTCTTTTTGATGACAAGTTACTGTACTGTGGTTTGGTCTCTATTATCCCATGTAATTCTTCTGAAGAGCATTCAAAAGCCACTGCTTAAAATAATATTCTCCTCCTATCAATAAACTGCTATAATAAGCTGATCTCTGAGTTGCACCATTAGCTTATTCTTTCCCATTATAATAACCTTGAATTTTTTCCTAATTGCATTGCAGACTCACCACAATCCCTCTCCTTCCCCCCAGAAGATCCCTTCCATCCTGAGCTTATTGCAGCTGCCAGTGATACCTATTTAAGTGTATTTTCGTGTCTGTCTTCTTTTTCATATTTTCTGTCTCTCTTTGTACAGTAGGTAATAGAATCATAGAATGATAGAACAGTTTGTGTTGGAAGGAGCTTTCAAAAATCATCTAGTTCCAACCCCCCTGCCATGGGTAGGGACACTTTCCACTAGACAACCAGATTGCTCAAAGCCCTGTCCAAAATGACCTTGAACAATTCCAGTGATGGGGCATCCACAGCTGCTCTGGGCAAACTGTTCCAGTGACGGACAGTGGCTCAGCCACTTCATCCGTCAGTCCCCTTAGGACCTGTGATGCATGTCATCAGGTCCCATGGACGTGTGAAACTTCAGGTTCCTCAGATCTTCTCCTACAGCAGGCAGGTTTTCTTTCTCCCAATCCCTGCCTTTCTCTTCTGTGGCTTGGGTGGTGTGGCTGGAGCTCTTGCCGGTGAAGACTAAGACAAAATGTCATCATTGAGTACCTCAGCTTTCTCCATATCCCAAGTAACCAGATCTGTTACCTTCTGGAGACGACTCATATTTTCCCAGTCTTTTTTTTTTTTTATCGTCAATCTACTTACAGAAGCTTTTCTTGTTGCTTTTGATGCCCTGGTCAGATTTAATTCTATCAGGGCTTTAGTATTCTGAACCTAACCCATGGCTGCTCAGACAATTTCTCTGTATTCTTCCCAGGCTACCTGTCCTTGCTTCCTGCAACTGTAGGTTTTCTTGTGCATTTGAGTTTGTTGAGGAGCTCTTTGTTGATCCACACAGGCCTCCTGGCGTTTTTGCCTGCCTTCCTCTTTTTGGGGATGCATTGCTCCTGAGCTCTGAGGTCGTGATCTTTGAATATTAACCAGTTAGCTTGGGCTTTAAATGAAATTAAAATGGCTGTAAACTGAAAGAGGGTTGATTTAGAGTAGATATTAGAACGTTCTTTACTGTGTAGGTGGTGAGACACTGGAACAGGTTGTCCAGAGAAGCTGTGGATGTCTCATTCTTGGAAGTGTTTAAGGTGAGGTTGGATGAGGCTTTGAGCATCCTGGTCCAGTGGAAGATGTCCTTGCCCATGGCGGGGGTGTTGGAACTAGATGACCTTTAAAAGCTCCTTCCAACAGAAACCATTCTATGATTTTATGATTCAATGATCCTTACATAAAGAACTGCCACAAAATAATATTCCTCTGTAACAAGTATTTCTTCTTTTCTCTAAACAGCGCTCAAAGGAGCGGAACAACGAGCTCTGTATTTACAGAATAGTAAATTTTTAAGGTGTAGATCTTAGTGGTTAAAGGATTAAAATCGTCAATTGTTCAGACATCCAAAAAAGTTGATGGGTTCTGTTTTCCAACAGACATGTAAGCCCGCCTCCATGTTAACTAAAATAAAAATTTTGCATGATTCTTTGGAAGTTCAAGACTTCTCAAGCCATGGATTTCCTTTATCTAAGTGCTAGCTGTTTCCTGCAGCAATCGTTTTGTGTCTTAACTTCAGATGCTAAATGATTGCTCTTACCTAATTATATGCAATATATGCAAATCCCTTAATGCCACAGCATATCAGGTTCTTTTTCTATTACTATTCTTCAGACTAACCCACTCCTTCTGCATTCCCTTTCAGGACAGCTGCAGACAGGCTTCAATCTGCTGTTTCATATACTTTAGTGCAGATGCTTAATTACATATTTGGTTTGAAGCTTTTTGCTCTTCTGCTTAATATATATTTACAAACAGCCAAGTCCTACTTACTATTAGATTATTAGAATTATTTTTAGCAATCCTTGTAATAGAGCTTATCTGTTTAAATGGATTAAAAGTATAAAGCTATTTCAAAATGCTGAAGCTCTTCAGTCTCAGTATAAAAGTTTGTACTGTATCTCTCACACTACAGTGATTCTGGTACCTTAGAGTGTGACTTGCAACTGAGTAACCTCTACGTTTATTTCTCTAATAGTAATAATTCTGAAGTGACAAGTCCTCACATAACTGACCATTTAGCTTCTGCATACTTCTTTAGATAGCACCTCCTTATACCACTTTCAAACATACCTACAAAACATCTACCTGATGACATTCAATCTGATACAAATCCAGAAATTTCACATAAATAGAAATTAAATGAACTGTATCTGGTTCTCAGACAATACTGATGAACTGCAATAGAGAAAATTAACCATGAAAGTCAGGAAAATGGAACTTAAAGTAAAGCTGACCAAATGTATGATCATACTCCGTTGACCAGTGTAGATAGGAAAATGAAATTGCAAGTAACTCAAGTAACCCAATAGTTCTCTGTGCAAACCTATTTATGATCTTTAAGGTAATAGAGTGAAAAAAAATAATCAGCAACACAAGTGACTCAAACAATACAGGTTTGTAATAGTGTGAGGGGAATATTTTGATGATTGTTTAATCAAAGGAAAATTGCCATGAGGTAAACAAGTACTCTACTTCTAAAGAGAAGCCTCACAAATACAAAACAAAGGTAGAGCCAAGAAAAAGTACAAATACTAAATGGAAATAAAATAGGGGGGAAAAAACCTACATACTTTTTTTTTCCCTTTTGAAAGCATCAAGTCCAAATTTCCCAAGAACTTTATTGAGAAAGAGAAGTACATGTAAAAGCCCACTATGGAACCTCCAAGATAGTTAGAATACAACTGAAACTAAGTGAATGGGACTTAAGGTATACACAGAAAGCAGAAAGCACCTAATGCAAGAAAAATTTTGACAATACAAAATTTTAGGTCAAAAGAATTTTAGACCAACAAATACCTACAATATATTTGTTTTGATTTAAAGTGAAAACAGTCTCATGATACGGCTACCCAAATTCATCACCCAGTTGTGCTCTTAAAAAGGTAAAAAAAAAGGCAAACGCAGACTCTGTGAGAATGAAGACCTCAGGCCCACTGTAGGAGAGGATCAGGTTCAAGACCATCTTAAGAACCTGAAGGTGCACAAGTCGATGGGACCTGATGAAATCCATCCGCGGGTCCTGAAGGAGCTGGCAAATGAAGTTACTCGGCCGCTCTCCATCATATTTGAGAGGTCATGGCAGTCAAGTGAAGTTCCAGATGACTGGAAGAAGGGAAATGTAACCCCCATTGTCAAGAAGGGGAAGGTAGAAGACCTGGGAAACTACAGACCAGTCAGGCTCACCTCTG
>NW_009941307.1:0-285 GCF_000696875.1 Nestor notabilis | reverse complement strand
CCATGGATTGAGATAAGAACAGTTTAATAACGAAAATAAAGTAAAAAATAGTTGACTTCGACGAATAATAATAATTACAAGGGAAATAACAAGGGGAGAGATTATAAAACTAAAGTGTAAAGGAAGAAAAAACAATAAACACAAAAGATGCACAATACAATTGCTCACCACCTGCTGACCAATACCCAGTCTGACCCAACCAGCAATCAATCCCTCCCGGGTAACTCCCCCAGTTTATATACTGAGCATGACACACTGTGGTATGGAATATCCCTTTGGCTAATT
>NW_009941306.1:0-8682 GCF_000696875.1 Nestor notabilis | reverse complement strand
GCGGGGCCGGTAAAGCACGAACGAAGCAAGATGGAACACGACGGGAATTCTTTCTCCTTCCGGTTCAGTAATAGTTGATGTTTGAACAGTTGGTACGATGTTGAAGAAACTGAAGTCAGTCGCTACAGGAGCCCGGCTGGAGCTTTGCCCTGCCCGGAACTTAGGTTTTCACACTTGGTAGTAGTAACGCTGGCATTCACGACCTAGTATCTTGGGTAGCTCTGTCTGAGCAGGGAGAACTGAGCTAGCAGATACAGTAGCTTCACTTCCATGCTGTTTAACCTTGGAAAGTATATATTGTCCAGTTCAATACAGGCTTTTTCCACGGGAGGTGAGCTCTTTCATGGTAGGATTTTAATCACTTGGCAGTAAAATCTGTCTTGAGTATGTTTTAAATTTATGATTTTGAAACCCCGTTCCGATGCCTTTGTATGTTCAGCATAATGGATGTGTGTATTGAAGTGGTATCTGAGATTTCAGAGTCGTTAAATCTGATACTGGTAGCAAAACTACTCAGAAGTGATCTTGGAACTGGATATCAACAGAAGACTTGGGATGTTGATGTGCAGTAGGGAATCAGAGAAGAAATTCTCAGTGTTTGAGAAGAGTCTGCTATGATTCTCAGGTTTTGGTACTCAGGATTATTAATATAGCTATTTTTCAGAGTGTTATTTTCAAATTGTAGCCCTGTGTTTTAGCAGACATATATGTACACATGTCTGTTTCAGATTGTTAAATGAAACTAGTTGAAACTGATTGCTAGTTGGAACTGATTTTAAAACTAAAAATGCTTTAAATCCACAAGCTTTCAGAAACTTTGTAATGAAGCACCGAGCTGAGACAAGTTCCAGACCTGAAGCAAGGAATCCATTGTGGCTTTCATTAAAATAAATACTGAGCATCACTGTGCTTTTGTAGAATGTTTTGTGTTCATTGGTGATGGTTTTGTTTGGTTTTGCAAGATTTTTCATCTTTTTCTTTAAGTTTTACTCTAAGCCACAACCACAGATTGCAAGGAAGTTTTTGTTTAAGAAGAGTTAGAAAAACGAAACTTAATATTGGGGTATGTACTTAATGGACATCTTAAAACTTTATTCACATAAAAAAGGAAAGATGAATTATTTTTCTTGCTATACTACTAAAACTTTGAAGTATTACTACTGAAACTTTGATCTCATGTTCTTCTTTTTCTTTGCAAGGTTGGAATTCATACCAAGGCATGGTTTATCGCTGGGATATTTCTACTAATGACTATACCAATATCTCTCTGGGGAATACTACAACACTTAGTCCATTATACTCAACCCGAATTACAGAAACCAATAATAAGGTAACATCTCCCATTTTACCTTTGTTACAAATGTTGAATTTAATTCAGACTAAAAATACTTCTAGTAATATTAAATGTTCTTTTGTTATTGTAACAGGATTCTATGGATGGTGCCGATTTACAGTTTAGACAGTGTAAGTGTTCTCTTACTGTTAACAGCTTAATAAAATTCTGTTTGCTGGGGGAGTGAGGGGAAAACAATATCACAATTAGCAGAAACTATGCTGCATGGAGAATTGTAGTCCCAGAAACGTCTGGGCATTCTTATTTTATGGAGTATGTCAGAAGCCTAGTTCTAGTGGTACTACGTTCTTCTTGTGGAGCTTGTGGGATTGCTTTTGCAAACCTTTTTTAACCTGGTCCTTGAGTATCATTTATGCCAGTTGTGGAAAGGGGCATGGCAAGAGCCTGCTTTTGGTCCTTCCATCTTCAGTCACAGCTGAACTGGAAAGCAGAGTGATCCAAGTACTGTCTCAAAATTCAGTGCCTTACTTTTCTTTCTCAGGTTATGCTTAGTGCTAAAATTCTTCCTTTTTGCTTCAGGGGGCAAAGGATAAGGTCGCACAAAAAAATTCACTCTCAGTACTTTTATGCCGTAGAATTGGCCATAGCAGATATGGTTCGCTTAAAGATGTCACGTATGGAGATGATTTCAGCCTGGGTTAAGCAACATACTAAACCTGCGGACTGTGCAGGATGTGTGTTTACATGTTGTCATCACCTCCTGACATTGCAGATATTTCTGTTTCCTCTGTAAAAGACGGCTTTCCAGGAACTTTTCCTTTGATTTTTTTTTTTTTTTTTTTTTTTTTTTTTTTTTTTTTTTTTTTTTTTTTTTTTTTTTTTTTTTTTTTTTTTTTTTTTTTTTTTTTTTTTTTTTTTTTTTTTTCTTTTTTTTTTTTTTTTTTTTTTATTCCTCCCCCTCATCTCTTGAGTGTTTCTGAAGTGTCATCCTTATGTATGCTCTCCATTTTTTATTTTTGAAAGACTGGGATTTAGAGAGATCTTGAGAGTGAAGGAGAGTGGCGAAGAAAACTTCACCTGTTTCCTGCTGGGAATATCAAGTACCTCAGGTTGATACTTCAGTTTGAAGTGCAGAATGTTCCTTTGGAAGAAAATTACTTCCTAAGTAAATGAGCTCTAGCCAGGCATTCAGGGACATTTCTGATATACTGAAATCTTTCTCCAGGCTCCTGGATCTTATGGCCTTTGCTGCATATGTGGTATCCTCCTAGAGTGCTTAATCTGAGCTGAACATAAAGTTCCCAGATTCAAACACTGTATTCTCAGTTTACTAGTTGCAGTATTGCTGCTTCCACAAAGGCGTTGCACTACCTGTCATCTCTAGTATTTCTTAAGTGTGTTGAGGGTGTGAAGCATCTTCCTTGTAGTTCTAATAAGGTCAGAGAAGGTACATTTGCTCTGCTAGAACCTAGGGAAGCAAAGTAAACTCAAAAGACCTGCCTCTTTAACATCCACACACCACACCCCCCTCAAATAAACAAAAATCAAAACCAGTAGGGCAGGTTGCACTGAACAGTTTCAGTGTGATACTCAAAACTGGAAGCTCTGACAGCTGATGCATAATCACAGTTCAGGAAAAGAAAAAAAAAACCCAAATTACCCAAAATCACTTTTCTGTCTGAAATTCTGGTTTAGAGGGATGACTACTACTTTAAGGCTAATCTTCTGCACTCTTCTGTATTTTTCAAACATGCCAGAACAAACATTTACATGTTATATACCAAAATAAATCGTCTTTATACTATCAGACTAAAAACATATTTTTCAAACCCATATTGACAATGAATATGTGAATCTCGGGGAAACAGTTCTATCTTGTCTCCTCCTAACAGGAGTAGGTTACTTTTAAATAAAGACTGAATTGTGTGGTCAAAGATACAGAGCATCTCCTGTGCAGTGCTTTAAGCATTTGAAGCAGCAGAGATGCAATCTGAAAATCTACTAGTATTTCTACAGAACGTTATTTTCTAGCTGTAGCATCACACTCTCATCAGCCAAATGCTTCAAGCCCAGTCTAATTAATGCCTGCTGCCTGATGGAGTATTGCTTGCTGAACTAGCCAGCCAGTGTTGTCATTGGAATCACTTTGGTCTTTCTTGCGTGTAATCTTTTGTGTACCTCTCTTCTTACAGTGGATAGCTTTGAAATACCCCAACATTGCAATATATGTGGATACATGTCGAGAATGCTATGAAGCTTATGTCATCTATAACTTTATGGTTTTTCTTTCAAATTATCTAACCAACCGGTATCCAAACCTCGTATTAATAATAGAAGCGAAAGATCAGCAGAGACATCTGCCACCTCTATGTTGTTGTCCGTCGTGGGCTATGGGAGAGTGAGTATATGATAACGTTTTACAATTTTAAGCTGTATAATCAGATACAAATGTTTTGTTTTCGTATTTAGTAGTATAACTTCTGTTGCTTGGGAGAGTTTTATGATCCCCTACTGAAAGCAGCTGTGAACCCGTTTCATTTAGCTGTAAAACATCCTATAAATCATACTTATTTCTAACATGCATTGACTCAGGTGGTGCTGACTATTTTTTTGAAAAGTATTGGAAAAACGTCCCCTTGAATTTGCCTGCGTTGCCATCGGAATGATATTTGCCAAAACCCTTCATGTAGAATCACTGGTAGACCAGATAGCCTACTGCTTTTACTTCCACAGGTGAAGGACAAAAGGCTGTATGCCCCTGAACTGTTTGTTTCTGCATGCTTAATCTGATAAGCATCTCTCTCAAGAGATTTTGATAAAGCTCTTTAAAATATTAAAGACAAACCATGAAAGTAAGTAATTCTTAAACGCCTTCAAGCATAGTGAAAATTGCATTAGTTTTCTTTAGCCCAGAAAGAAGTTTTCCATGACTAAAACGTGAATCATTGAATATTTCCTGTTAGGTATCTATAAGAGTCTAGGTCTTTTCTGTAATGTGCGTATACACACTATAACTGTAGCACCTGAAGTCCTGGAAGCAGAAGTTGAAATTACCATGAAATAAAAATTCAGTTTAGTGAAACTCCTGAGAACAGGAAACTTCCATAAATTAATTGTCTTTAAATTCACGTACAATGAATTTTGTGTTTCTCTTGCAGAGTTTTATTATTTAGATGCAAACTGGGTGTTTTGCAGTACACTGTTGTCAGACCATTTACTACCATTATTGCTTTGTAAGTACGCTCATAAATAATTAATACTGATCTTCAGGATGTAATTTTGAGTTACGCTGGAAAGAGTTTTCATGCCCTTTTTATTGAACTGAGGCAGTTTGAAAGCAGATTGGTTGTGTTATATGCTAAATGCATCCCGGCAATTTGAATCAACCTATGATTTCTTTATGACTTCCCTATAGCAAATGACTATTTGCAGAATTGAAATAAATACTTAATGCCTGCTGCTGATGGCAGTGGGAGAGAATGTTGATGTGGAAAAGACATTTTAATGATCTCTTAATTTTTAGAGTCTTTTTTTTACTTCTCGCTTTTCTCCCTGGCTTCAACAGTTGGTATTTTTAAAGTCAGGTTCATGGAACTTTTTAAATTTTATTAAACTTCACGTGTGACAAGCCTGACTGTGCCTTCATACGTATCATATAACCTGTTGTTATAAAGGAATAGCAGGCAGTTAATGCATGTTGGTGCTGAAAGCTTAATTTCATGAACTTTGTATTGATGGTCATTCTGTGAGACTGTGGAAAAAATTGCTGCTCCCAAAGAATATCCATATAAATATATATATTGGCTGTAGGTCTTCTAACGGTTAAAAGCAAAACAGTTTTTTTTTAAAAAAGATGTTTAATTGTTGAATTAATCGAGCAGTGGGATATGTTAACCCTGCATTCAGACGCAATTTCGTCTATGGAAAATACAGTATGAGCTTCCTACACCATATGCTGTTGGAAAGTGATTTTTGTGCATATCCCCAATGTCTGTATTTGAGTTCCAAAAGAGATTTTGGATTCTAGCAGTTGATGGATGTAATGAAGGTACAGCACTTCAAGAAAGTGATCTTCTGCTGTGTAGTTTGTAACTCTAAAAATTCTTTCAGAATTTGTGAACTAGTGGGAGTGTACGATGAAGGAAATTTCAGCTTCAACAATGCTTGGACTTACTTGGTTATACTTAACAACATGTCACAGCTAGTGAGTATCAAAAGTGCATCTTTCTGCTCTTTTAACCTATTGGTTTAGTATTGTATGAGGCTTCTGTGTGAACTATTGACAGGAATTTTATTCATGTCTGGCAGTTCTTATGGGTAGACTATCACTGTAAATCAAAGTTGCTATCTGTTAAATATTATATGTGCAAAATAGTAGGAAAACAGATAATCGAAATCCTTTCGTATTTTTAACTATGAAGCTCCACAAAGCAATAAAGTGTCCCATCTCTCTACCCTAAACTATTTGATGAGCGAGGTCGTGTGGCCCAAGCGTGTTAGAGCTGCAGACTTGCCTCTGCAGAAGAGATGACTTCACCCACTCCTGTAGCTTCCTCCCAGCACACACACAAAGAATCAGCACTAAAAAAAAAATACGTTAAAAATACTGTGTGATAACAATATTGACAGGAAAAAAAATGGAACACTGTATTCAGTGCTGAGATTCTGGCCTGCCTTACACCTTGTCTTGTTGGTCCAGCTGCCAGATGATGTCAGAGTAAGGGTAAGGTGTCAGCCCCTGCACTTGAAAGTTTCATTTCTGGAGGTCAGGGATTGCATTTAGTGGCTTGCTGGGAATGCAGAGGAATCATTTTCTGCTTGACCTAGGGCATGTTATACATGAGCTGTTGCAAGAAGAAAGAGCAGCAGCTCTGGCTCCGTGCTACTTAGCCTTCTAGCCTCTAAGCTTCTTCCTTCTCTTGGCCACAGCAGTAGGACTCAGAGCACCGTAACATCCCACCTGGAAAGGACATCCTCCTCCTACTGCCACCCCTGTATTTGATGGGTGGCTGTCGCAGAAGGTGTTCTAACTTCCGTCTGCTGTGACAACGGTCCCAACAGCAGAATGTACTACTGCATGTACTGGTTGCCATGATTGCTTAAAGAAACTTGATAGTAAGAGGCTAGGAGAATGTGTGTGAAAAGGTGAGATAGATTCCTTAGGCTTGCCTGTACATCAGTTTGGTTGCTTGCAGTTGTCATTAATAGGAAACACGTTCAGATTTGCAGTGAAGATTGCATTCCTTGCCTCATCTCTCATAAAGAGACAACATTTGAGGTGTTCCTAACAGAAGGCTGAAAGAACATGTGCCTTTTGTTCTATTTTCCCTAGCTTGGCATTGGAAAGGTTTTATGGGACCTTCCTATGCTTTGCTTTAGTGTGTAGACAGATGACCTTTGTCTGCCAATACCATGCATTTCAGAAATACAGTTCCAGGCAAAAAAAGAGGTCTGCTTTAAAACAGTAAATTAAAGATTGCATAAATTCAGAGCCACTTGTCTAAAACAAATAGCCTTTTAAGTTTGTGTTGTGCTGTGATATATTCTTTAACTGAAGAGGTGCTGTAAAACAATTCCCTCACAAAATAAACAAGGATTTTGAAAGCTTTTCTTTTTTTTTTTTTTTTTTTTTTTTTTTCTTCCTTTCCCCATTTTCTTTTCCTTGTTAGTTTGCTATGTATTGTCTGGTGCTGTTTTATAAAGTGCTACGTGAAGAACTGAACCCTATCCAACCTGTTGGCAAGTTCCTCTGTGTGAAGATGGTAGTTTTTGTTTCTTTCTGGTAAGTGAATTATTTACTCATTACTTCTTGCTCTCAGGGTGGATCATAAAAAAGCCAAAAAAGCTGTATTGTTACTGAGGTTAGAGCCCTCAAAAAATCTACCCACGATCTTAGTGAAGTGTTGTGAGGGGGAAAGGGTGTTTGTGCATTGGACACAGTAGTCCTGTTCACTTGAGATTGTTTATCAGACTTGGTATTTTGTAAGGTGATGCTCAAGAGCATAATTTATTTTAGAATCTTCACATGCAATTATTTCAAAAGAATTTTTATTTTTATTTTTTTACTTTTTAAAGTAAAAAAGCCAACTTTTTTTTCAAAGTCAGTGACTATAAGTTAACCATGAATTACTATTTAAACATAGCTCACAATTGGCTGCTAATGAGTGAGTGCATTTGACTATCTGAACATTTCACTGCGGGCTGCAGTTAAACCCTGAAAGAGAAGCAACTTGTTCTAATAACTAACTGAAACAACAAACTCTTTGATTGTTCTTGGTTGATCTTTAGGACCACGGATGAATGACATCTCTTTTAAGTCTGTTTTCTTCCTCTTAAAATCTAAATACATAAACAGTATCGGTTTTGTAAGGTTCTTCCTATGTATACATACAAACGGGCCTCGTTTACCAGCTTTGCTTGCAGGCTTTTTGGCACTACTGTTACAACAACAATAATAATCTGTTAAAATAATCTTTATAGGCAAGCTGTGCTTATTGCATTGTTGGTGAAAGTTGGCGTTATTTCTGAGAAACACACCTGGGAATGGCAAAGTGTGGAAGCTGTAGCCACAGGCCTACAGGTAGGAGCAGACAATGGCTTCTTAGGAATGGCTGTATGTAGGGTGACATAGCTGATCTCAAGCAAATATTGTCATGCCCACTTTAATTAACACAGGCTAGATTGGTACTGAATTTATTATAACTTGGGCTAAGTTTCAGCCAGTCATCCTAAGTGAGTTTCATACTCAGCACTTTTATTTCCATGTGTTGGGCAGAAGGAATGTATCCCAGTTAAATACTTCGTTGGATATCCTTGCATTTCTTGCAAGAATTCATTGCAGAGCTGCTGCTTGTTCAGTATCTGCTTCCAGCAAGTCAGTCCCTCAGACAAGGACTGATTCCAGTATGAATATAGTACACGTGGCTCTCTGAAGCCTGCCAAGAGTATCCTGCCTCTGGTGGAAAAATAGATGATGCCAGTATCCCCTGGCAATTGCAGTCTTTCAGTTACAGAAGAAGCCCAGAGCTATCTTTCTCCAGTTATGAATGATTAAGTTAATATTTTTCTCTTGTTGCAGGATTTTATCATTTGTGTTGAGATGTTCCTGGCAGCTATTGCACATCACTACAGTTTTTCCTACAAACCTTATGTTCAAGAAGCAGAAGAAGGGTCGTGCTTTGATTCTTTCCTTGCAATGTGGGATATTTCTGATATAAGGGCAGATATATCGGAACAGGTTCGAAATGTTGGTAAGTAACAGGCCGATTCGAATAATCTGTTAACAGCAGGTGTATTTCCAGCTTCTTTTTTGTTTGTTTAGTTGTTTGGTTTTGTTTAATTGGAAAAACATCCTTTTATTTATTATAGAATCATAGAATGGTTTGGGT
>NW_009941305.1:0-20172 GCF_000696875.1 Nestor notabilis | reverse complement strand
CGCTGCACCCCCGAGTCGCCTCCCGTGGCTAAGGTAAGCCTGGCTCCTTCTGACCCCATGAGTTTTCTGTGCACTTTGCCTGGTGTTAGTCTCGGGTCTCTGCTGTGTGGTCCCATTTACAGTGCACCTGGTGATTTACTTTGTTTTATTCTTGTAATCAGAGGTGTTGCTCCTGCCCACATTTGTATGTAGATAAGGGAAGCTGTATGTGCCAGGGAGAAAAGAGGTGGATAGTTGACAGCATTTAGTTGAGAACTGAAGAGGAGCCAGGGGCATTTCTTTTACCTTTCTCTTTAATATACGGTGACTTGATTTGGCTGATAATCTTTGTCTTTTTTCCTTAGTCCTACTCCGTTTTCGCGTTAACCTCAAACTCAGGCAGGGTGTTCGCTCCAGCAGGTGTGTTGCAGTGCGGCGAGTTTAAAGCAGCGGTAGCGCTCACTGTCGTGCAGGGGTGGCAGGGCACCATCGCCTGCGGACCATCATCGTGAGCCTGCTGAAGTGGTGTTAGAGCAGCCTCATCCAGCTGGGGCACAAAGACCTAGAATGCTTCTGGGGGGTGGCCAGAGCTGTTCCCCTGCTGGGGAGATCAGGTGTGTTGCTGAGGCGCTGGGACACAAGTTTGGTCTGGGGGCAGAGCTTGTGATGAGCTGAGAACGTGAAGGTTTCAGGCAGGTAAGAAGCTGTGGCCCTCATCAGTGTCAGTAATGGTGCTGGGAGGAAAAGCCTTGGGGAGCCCTCATGGGGTGGCGAATGGGCTTTGGCTGTGTTACAGGATGGGTAGGAATGACTTAGGAGGTTGTAGGTCTGGGGGTGGTGTTTGCATGAGAAGCCTGTGACTGTGCCCTGAGCACAGCATATGCCATGTCAGGAACACAAATCCAGTAGGTTTTTCAGAGGCCTGACAGCATGGACCTTTGGCTGTACCTGCAGCCCGACATGCCAGAGCCTTGGTTCTCCTCACAGACTTGTTGCTGGTGTAGTTTACTGTTATTTTTGGGGGTTAGGTGGAGAGACTGTCACTGAGCATTAGCTTTTTATAGAAGCTTGCTGCAATGTGTGACCACCATTCTCAGAGGTGTAACATTTTCCTTTCTTGCGTAGAACTGTGCTCAGTCACAGGCCTTTTTCGGGTGGGAGGTATCTGTGCAACAGAATCAAGTAAAAAAAATTGTGTCACATCAATAGGTTCTAATATACTTGTTTTCCCAAGGGTGAACTTCATGAGCTGCATACTATGCTTTGTTAGGAATGGCTGAGGTATCCTGTAGTAATGTGTGTAAATTGTCTTAATAAACAGTTATTTGGTAAAAAAGCTTTTAAGTAATTCTGCTGTCTTTTAAATCTTTCTCCTCTGTCTACCTAAAATATGCTGTATTGGTATAAATAGGAATTTAATTAAATTTATTGTTCGGAACATGGAAAAGCCTTTCTAATATTTAGTGTAGAGCCTCTAATTCACCTGACAAAGGGTAGGAAATGCTAAATTAAGTTTAGTCCTAGTCATGCGATTCAAGTAATAGAACACAATGTAAGGATGGAGTTTTGCTTTCAGTGGTGAGCCTTAGTTGTGTCCCTGCTCCTGCTGGGCCTTTAAACGTTGCAGCACACAAAGTTTAAGTCCTCAAAAGTATGCAGCAAGCAAAGTCTGAGTTGGAAACGTGAACGGCTCAAAGCCTGAGATCGTAAGTTAGGGATATGTAATGTTACTTTTGTCATCTAGAGTACTCCATTTTCCTGCATCTGCACCTGTATCAGAGTAAGATGAAAAGCTTTTCTCACTCTGGCACAGGAGCACTCTGTAAGGTAGTGCTAGTTGGTATTTAAATATGCACTGTCCCTTCCACAGCATGTATCTGTGCCTCTCTTTATACTGCTATGAGGCAAATAGATGAATTAGAAACTCCAGATGCTTTCTTGATGTTTGGTTATTCTGTGGAGAGAAATTCTACAGGAGTATGTAGAACATGTGCAAAGATATAAATCAGGTAGATCACTTGCCAACAATGAAACAATGATGTATCATGCCAGGGTCCAGAAGTAGACCCTGCTATTTAACAGACTTGTGACGGGCTCAGGGATGTGCTGTTGCGCTAATACTAGCCTAAATTTATTAATGATTTTTTCTTTTATCTCGAAGACTGAGTTCATACCGCTATTCCATTTGACATGCATGATGCTGGAAGAGCGATACTATACAGAAGAGAGAAGTTACATGATTTTCTGAAGTTATTAATGCAAAATCGCTATAATTACACTGTAAATGGGTCCATGATAAATGAAATGACCAGTTAGCAGTCAAGCTGTCTAAAATTATTTAGATCTCTAGTTTTTTGGATTTTCCAGAGCATATAAGAGAGTTTGGTTTGGTTGGGGTGGGCTTTTTGTGTGTTATTTTTTTGTCAAGTATATCCTTGAATAGTGCATGAATAGTCATGCACATAGTTGATAGATACAGCTTTTTTCAGACCACAGTCAGAGGAACCTTGGGTAATGCTGCTGCTCACAGGAGGGGATCTATGTTTTCTGTGTGCAGAGATGTCTCATAGTTGTATGCGAGATTGAACGAGGTCCGTCTTCAGCTTCTCTCTGGAGCAGTAACTGCGTTGTTTGCTTCCTGCAGTTTCTCTTCCTTATTAGCTAACATCTACATTGCAGAACTGATTTCACGGGTCTCAATGCTCAGAATCAACTAATGCATCTTCTGTTGCTTTGAAAGCTGAGGCTATTTAGCCTGCAGTGGTATGTGCTTTCAATGCATTTTAAGCTAAAATACAGAAATTGTTCTTGTGTGGCTTGTGGCTACAAGAGTTCTTGCCTTTTCACAGCTGAGAGCCCTAATGACTGGGGCAGAAAACAATGATAACTCTCTTCGGTCTGTGCAACCATATGCAATATAGAAGCAGCAACATATGCAATATAGAAGCAGCAATATATGCAATATAGAAGCAGCAATATATGCAATATAGAAGCAGCAGCACCTCCTGTAGCTGTGTTGAATGAAAGACTTGACCTTCTTCACGGGAGAAGGTTGGTGCCTGATTCTAGAGGACAGTTAAGGGCTGCCTCTGAGCAGAAGTAGATCCTTTCCCACAGTCCACTACAGCACTGAAGGAGAGGAGCCTTGAAGAAGAGTTAGGTTTCAGGTATGCCTTTTTTTTGGTTTTTTTCCTTTCCCAACCTCTCTTTGTGTCTTTGTGGGGTAATTCCACATTCGTTGAACTGCTTTGGGGAATGCCTAGCTTTGTTCAGGTAGTATAGGGAGAGTATAGGTGCTTTCTGCCAGCTCCAGCAGCTCATGGTGGAAGGTGGAAGTCTTAAATACCTACTAGATAATAACCGAAGGGTTTACCGAGCCCTCATCATCCTTCTGTTTTTTGTGGCAAAGCAGACAGCTGGTGACTGAAGTGCCATGCTACAGTCTGTTGTTTTAACCACTGAGTTCTGTTGCTAGGAGGGTTTGTCTTTGCCCTTTAGCAGAGGTGGGAATGATTGGGAGAGAAGGAATTTACTTTTGCTTTTCCTTCATGCTTGCTGACTCTTGATAAAAACTGTTAATGTAAAAGTGCTCCGAGAGCCTCGGTTGGCAGCTGCTGCCATGGGAGGCTCATTTCAGTCTGGAGCCCTCTTAGGAAAGTGTTGTCAGGTAGAATCCTCTTAATCTTAGTTTTTTCTCTTTGGCTAGTATGTATGTGACCTTTACAAGTCACAGCATTTGAAAGGTGTGTGTGTGGGGGGTGTAGTAGTAATTTATCATTATTCTGCGAGTCATCAGGGACCCATTAAGAATCATGGAAATTCATTTTTCTGCAATACTACACCTTCACCTTGAACCACGCAACAGGGACTGCAAGATTCTTCTTAAATGTCTGTTTCATGGGATTTGTAATGCACTTAGAGAGCAGGCAGTTTGTTGACTATGCTAAATAATAATTGTAGAGTTGTCCTTGAACCACGCAACAGGGACTGCAAGATTCTTCTTAAATGTCTGTTTCATGGGATTTGTAATGCACTTTAGAGAGCAGGCAGTTTGATGACTATGCTAAATAATAACTAGAGTTGTACCAGGCGTTTTGAACATAAGCACATCTCAAAGTTGCTGTTTGATTTTAGTGGAAGAGTTTTCACAGCCTCCTAAACAGGGGTGGGATGCACCTGAGGTGACACAGACTGTGTACTGTAGCACAGACTAAGTGCTAGAGATTAGGTTTATCAACAAGATCCATATGTTCATGAGGAAAATCTGCCATCTCACACTTTTCATAAAGCTGTGTGGAAGAAGAAGTGCAGTTTTCATGCAAATGAAAAGTTTGGTTTTGCAGCATAAGTGCCATGGAGACAGAAAATGTGAGTTCAGTGGATATGTTCTACTTACGAATATGTTACTGGAGGGTGGTTTGGGGCAGATGGGACAGGGAAGGCAGGGTCTGAATCACTTGAGAAGCCGCAAGGACCTTCTGTAAGAATAGTGGAAGGAAAAGACTTCTGAACAAAATCTCTAGGGAATAGAATGAAGATAAACAACCTAGTGCACTTCTCTGGATTATCAAACAGGGAGTATATTTTCAAGACCATGTGGATTCCTTTCTTACTGTCTTGCTTTTGAAGTTCTTGCTCTCTTCTTCCCACGGCAGCTTTTTTGCCTTGTTCTCCCCACCCCAAACTGTACTTGCACTCAGATTTTTCATTTTGAGCAGCACTGGCTGTTTATTCTTCAGAAAGTCACACTGGGGGAAGTCCAGATGTTCATTCTCTTTGTTCTGAAAATCATTTCAAGAGACTACAGACTGGTACAAGTGTTACTGAGATATGTTTATTCTGGCTAATGGTTTTGGCTCCCTTGAGAGAAGCAACTGCTACTAGGCTGTTCGGATGGGTTCCACTTTTGAGACGTTCAGGTAACAAAATGCTACATGGGCTGAAGAAACACATGGGGTAATGCAGACTGTTTCACCAATGGATGTTGTGAATAGTTTGCCTGTCTTGGTTTAGAACTGTTTGTGCAAGTAGAAGTTAGACCAAGTGGGGTGTATGCACACCACTGAATTTGTTTGCTGCTAGAAAACTCTCCTAATAACAATAAAAGTATCTTCTGATAACTTCAACCTGAAATACAAACAAAACCGAACCTGATTTTGACAAAAATGGCAATGCTCCCTGCAAGTCTGGGACACGACTTCAGTGCCTTTTGGACAGGCAGTGCAAGCTCTTCATTACAGAACCTGCACTGGCTCAGCTTCTGTAAGAATCTCTCTTGCCTCAGCTTCAAGAAATTTCTGCATTGTTAGTTAAAGTACTTCTGACCTGCTGTGATCTAAAGTGTCTCTCTCTCCATTTGGCTCTGTTGTTACTGCTCATGTATAAGGGGATGCCTGCTCTTGAATAAACTTTGCAGTGCATATTCTGCAGGAACTTTGAAAGACCCTGGGCAGAACAGTGTTAATCTGGGAGACAGATGGACAGTCCATTCCTAGCAGGTGAATTTTAGCAACCATGGTGACTGACCTGTCCTGGGTAGTCTGTTTTGCTGACATTGGAGCTTTTTAGAAAACATGCTGTAAAGCAGAGAGATGAATTCTGGGGATTGCTGAGGATTGCTCTGGAGTTTCTGTATGGATCTTGGGTAAGTGGTTCATTTCATACAGCTGAAGCAACTTGATGCTTTGGTTTGAGTGGTGCTCGTTAGGGAGGCAGCCTTTGCACCCTGAAAGGGCATACAATGGATGGTACATTTAAGGGGGAGGGAGCAGCTGACAAGGTATACTCTTCTGGGGTTGTAGTGAATGTAATGGTTCCTTGTCCTTCTGTCAGCACTCAGCAAAATGTAGCCTGGGAGAAATACACTGAATGATTAAATTCTTACCACTCCAAACTGCACTGTCCTCTGACAGGAGGCTTCCAGCTGTGGGGCTTTCAGTTCAACCAGGTAACAGGACTGACTGAGGGAATCCTTTGGGTTGCAGAAGGGTGACTAAAGGCAGATATTTGCTGAGCAGTGCCCGACAGGATATGGGCTATGTTCCTGACTCTGCAAGCACAGAGAAGGCAGTACCCAGATATCAGGGAACATCTATGAGAAGAATTAGATTCTTTCCTGGAGAAAAACTTGTGTTATATGGGACCAAAAAGCACCTCCCAAAACTGATAGTCTAATATCTTTGTTCATGTCTCCTACTTGGGCATAAAATTAACTTAGTGAGGCTTTCCTGGAAAGCTGATAGAATAGATGGTCCTAAATGCCTGTAAATGATCAGATTCCAACCTGCTCCACTGCTCATGAGTAATACTGATAGTACCAACTCAAGTAATGAACCTCACATGGCAAAGCTTTGTTATGCTACATATTATACCTTTTGTAAGACCTGACAGTGGATTGCAAAAGATGCATCCCCTATTGAAAGTCAGCACCTGAATTTAAGACTGATAAAGCAGTTAACAGTTTTTAAATGTTGTTATTTTTGTCAGGGAGTTTAATTAAGCCATCGTATAGTAAGTATTATTAAGAGATAGCTAATACATTCTTTTTCTTGGCCTTATGTACTGTCATTGTCTTTCTCAGTCTACTTGGAAACTAATTAAGCCTACCCAAGATGATGTGAAGTAATTAAGAGAATTATATCTAGGCTTGGGGCCATAAAAAGCCAAGTGACAGAAGACATGCAGTATATAGTCATCCTGGGACTGTGCTGGGGAAAGAGCATTTAATCAAAATAAGTTAAGATTGACAAAAATAGCCGTGTTCTGCAGCGTACGCTCTCTGCAGTAAAGGTGAGGTCCAGGCAAGCACTGTGATGTGACTGTGTTCAGTGCCCTGGTTGTGGGGAGGGAGCGAGTCCTTACTGACTTGACAAGTACGTGACAATCAGGAGTGGTTTGTTCTGATCTAAATGCAATGACTTGTAAAAGATGGTGGGAGTGGTCATATAGAAATGGTCTAAGTGAATAGTGGTAATGCAAAAAATATTGGTGTTATAACAAAATTTGTCTTTCATTAGAAAGTAAGACTGGATCTCAAAGCCTTCGATTATAAAACCCAACAAACCTTGATATTTGGTATTGGGATGAGGTAGGGCCTAGTTGATTTAGATATGACTGAAATTCTCTTTAGAAATACACTATGAATTCAGTAGTTTCTTTGGTAGTGACAAGGCTTGGCTTTATTTCTGATAAAATTATAAACTCGGTAGATTGTGTTCTTTACAATTTTCTCTGTATTTAGAAGCACTAAACAGGACTAAGCCACAAGCTGAGACTTGAGGAAATCAGGCAAATGCTGGGCAGCCAGCATGATGGGAATGTGTTTGTTATTTCTGAATTTGCATGGGCTTTGAACCTGTTGGAAGCGGGTGGTTGGTTTGTGTTGGTTTGTGGGTTTTTGTTTTGTTTTTTTCTGATAACTGTAGATAAATCTGGAATTAACAGCAGAACACAAGGCAGAAAATCCTGGGGTGCTTAACTATGAACAGCTGAAATCAGTGTCCTGATTTTATGTTTCTGGGCTTATGGGTTTAGGTTTAGTCATTTTTTTCCCCACCTCCAAGTCTGATAAAACTACATCGCCTACAGTACATACTTTGTATTATAGGTGAGGGGATGCTAAATATTTTCTGTAATTCGGATTCACACAACCAATGTCAGAAAATAAATGGAGAATTAACTTATGACTATGATAGTTGCTTTCATTGTGCAAATTGGGAATAAGTGCTTTTAGACTAGAATTCTTTGTGCTGATAGTGTTTTACAACCACGAAGTATGGGCTTCACACATTGCTAAAGAATTTAGTCTGTTAACAGATTAGCATATAAAAGGATAATGGTCTGAATCAGATTTATTAAAAGGTTGTTTGTTATCAGAGGCTTCATATTAGTACAACTCTGTGTATTTGGATACAGTAATAGTAAGAAGATGTGTATTTTCTTAGTGGTCTACTTGCTTGCACTTGTGACCTTGTAGTACATGACAAAAAAGGTGTGGTTTAGTCCTTATATAATGCACAATATTAGAAAAGGTTTCATTGTGAATTGGTCGTGCCTGTCATAAGTCAGCTTTGCTTTCCCCAGGGTGTCTGGGTGAGAAGGTTTTTGTTTGGGAAACTTGTTTCTGAATTCTTAATATAACTTGTACTGTAGTGATTGCTAACATTAGAAGAAACTTTTCTAAAATTTCATGCCTCTTGTCTGCTTGAGAACCAAATCGTGTGTATTGCGCAGTTTGAAGGGAAAAAGTAGCAAAAATAAGGTGAGGAGGAACTTGGTGTCTCAATCTGTGTGACATGCTCATTTTGTTACAGTGAATGTTAAAGTACTTGTTCAAGAGTGACATTGGATTCATGCTTGTGCATGGTATCTGGACAAAACATGTATCCAGCTTGCTCTAATTCTTCAGAATGTAGAGTACAACTTGTCAGGTGAAATAGAAACTGTTTTGAAATTGTGCATATTGTGCATTGAACTTCCAGCATATTGAATCAACATTATGTTCATTTAACATCAGCTTCGTATTTTTTATTCAGTAATAAAGGAGAACTAAGAATGTTTAAATGGTCTTTCAGACAGGTTTGATCTGAGTTTTTTTCCCCTGGCCTTTTATGCATTTTTGTGTTTGTAACAGCTTTGTTTATTAACTCCCTAGAGAACCAGGAACAAAATATTACATACAAGTTTTCTAAAAACTGTTTATGAAAGCCCCAAATTTGCAAAAATTAGAAAACTGTGAAAGGTTACAAAATATTACGTACCTTTCAGATCAATTTTTATTATGCAGCCGGTTTGTAATCAAGCTTCCATAATGTTCATGTACAATAGACTTATCCTGTACTTAATGGCTATGTACAACTATTGTCAGCCTGAAGAAAGGTCTTGTTAATGTCTTAGTATTATTCTGACTGTATGAAGTAAAGAGTTTGTCTCCTTATCAGTTTTTCTTTCTAATGACTACTGGAACTTTCACATGCCCTGTTGAAATAGTCTTCTTACTTAAACTCTTCTGAGGCATTACAGGTCATGCCGGGTGTGTGGTTTGTATCTGACCACGTGCTAATTCTGAAGTACCTTGGAAGTGACACATGATTTACTGTTGATTTTTTTCAGTGAAAATGTAAGTGGACTGATTTTAAGGGCAGTTACTTCAGACAGAGTATGTGTACAGCTACAAAATGTTAGTTAAGATCTCTTTTGATCCAAATGCTAAAAATCGGCAGAACAGACAGAAATTTGTCTGGTCTTCCAGTGACTCAGCTAATGAAAACATAAAAGCAAATTTGTTATAGTATTCTATTGAAAATCTCATACCATGACTATAACCACAGGAACTGAAATATTCTCTAAAGATTAGCAAGAAACTGATCAACTTGACTTTTTCTTGTCATCTAGGGTCTTGCTCACAAAAAGCACTGATGTTTGTGAAAAGACATTCATGCTTATTATTAAATACAGGTATAAAATCTTCTTATCTTTTTACTGATCTGTAACTTCAGGAGAAGTTAAGCATCTTATCACTTTGTAGACAAGAAATAGAATTCACTGCTTGAAAAGCTGCTGATAATTTGTTAGGTGTTATTTTTATTCTCTCATTCAGTATCCTAAAATGTTAGGTGACATTGTGTGTTTGGAGGTGCCCCATCTCTGAAACAAAATAAAGCTGCAGTACAGAGGCCTGATAGCTCTTTTGTAAGGATAGCTGTTGGCTGCAGGAGGCTGGCCCGGTTCCCATTTCAGTAATTGCTTTTGGCTTGCCAGAGATGTGCCCTGCTGCTTCAACGGGATGCAATGTCTTTCTTTTGTTTCCTGCCCTATATTGTCCTGTAGTCGTGCTCCCATGTCACATTTGTATGTGAAACTATTGTGCAGCACAGCCTAGTTCCATATGCTTTAAAAACTATTGTTTTCAGATAGAGAAGAACATTTAGAATGAATTAAAAGCCTTCCCTTGAGCTCTTTGAAGGATGGGATCATGCGTTTATTCCTGATGCTCTTCTAGAGGATCTTTGACCTGTGCTGATCTCTCTCCATTTAGATCTAAGCATCCGTGGCCTTCTTTGCAAAGCCTGAAATTCCTTCTTGGTGGCCTCCTTCAAGGGAAGAGCCCCTGTCTGTGCTCTTTCTATTGCTGTAGACTTCCTATCAGCCTTGGATCAGTTTAGGCATGGCTGTTGATCCTGAGGCATGTTAGAGCAGCCAGGAATGGAATGAGCACTGACTTAAAGCTTCAGATGTCTCAAAGTCAGTGCCTGGAAGGATGGACAGGCAGGTACCACCCCTCCTGCCCTCCCTGCTACTTCACTGTTGTTTTACCTTATTGTCTTCCTGTTCTATATGCATGATGGCCTAATCTGTTTTCCAGTGCTCAGCTCTGGCACAGGTTCATCCAGTAATGCCCTAGTAAGGGATGGGCCCATAAAACAAACCCAAAGGGCTGGGTGAGTGCAAGGGCATGTTCTGGCAGAGGGCTCCTAGAGAGCATCACTGTGTCACAGTGGTTCTACCCCAAGACTTACCAATAATGGAAAAACAGCAGTCAGGTAATACTCTGGTTGATGTATATGTTATGTCAGGGAGTTTCCTCTTTGCTTTTAGGCAGGCATGACATAGGTGAACACTGTTTCACTATTCGTGCTGGTGGAGTTATAGAAGTTGGTTGCTGTTACAGTAGCATGTATTACAGCATCATATGTTACGTGTTACTTCTTCATATCTTGTCCTAGTTTGTTCTCTGTTCTGTATAGTTATATATGCTACAGAAGGCTTGTGAATGATGTCGGGCAGGTTGTACTTCAAGCATTGAAAATATTGCAGACAAAATACCAAGTTAACTCATTCCTGTGCTTACCCCATTGTACCCAGGTGATGCTGGAGCCTCTCCCTCTCCCCAGCTTGAGGTTAACATTAACTAGCATCAAACTGGGACATGCTGCATTTTCAAGCAGCTGGATCACAGGCCCAAACATCAGATGTGCCCCCCCCCCACTCCAGTGAAAGCAGTGGCTGCTGGATTGATTGTAGTGTGTACACTGAGCAGGGGCCAACTGAAATAAAGGGTATTTGCAGGCTGGCTGGCCTTGCAGCACAGTGCAGATGGGCTGGTTCAGATGTTGATTGATACAAGAGGAAATCAGACAGTGTACTTAAAGAGGGGAGAAAAACGTTGTGGGTGAGGAGAGCAGGGGAATGGCACAGAGGAGAAGCTGGGAGAGGTGGGGAAGGGTACTGAATTGTATGGTGGGGGAGAAAAGTTTAGGGAGGTGTAGGTGGTGGCAGTGCGTGTGAGCTCACCCACTATCCTGAAGCATGTTCCTGGGTGGTACCGTCTAATACAATAGGAATTTTTATTTCTGTGATGCCCTGTAGCAACAGAAAAGAGATGTCTGTCATTCACATGTCACCATGCTGAAACTAACCATCCTGTTCTTGTCCTGCTAGTATGTCTAATTGTGTAGCTTGAACTTTGGTCCTGGCACCAGTATTCAACACTGTATAACCTTACTCTGGAGTATGAATGTGAGAGCATGACCAAAAAGGACCTTAAAGCCTCAGACTCAGTTCAAAGGCTGTCACACCAGGTATCTCATTGTACATGAATATGATAAACTCTGTATGTGATAGCAGAGAGTATGGACCCACTTAGTGCTTCAGGAGGAACCAGATAACTGGGGTATTGAATTTCTAAGCTCACTCAAAAAATGCTCCTTTCAGAATTTTTCTGCTCCTTTTGGTGTTTCCTTCATCTTTTTAATGTTTCCTTTTCTGTCATTCCAGTTATTTAAATGGAGAGGGAATCTTCAGTGAGTGCTATATTAATGTGTTGTCTTTGATTCATCTTCTCCATGCTAGGAACTACTCAATAATAGCTTGTGCTTGCTTATATGCAGATAAATAGGGCTGTATTTTAAAAATTAAGGTAAACCTTCAGAGTGATAAAATGAAACAACCTACCACAGAAAGCTTCTGTAAAAACAACACTCAAACCTGCTGAATCGCAAGATACTCTGAACAATTGAAATTGCCCTGATAGCGAATTCCCTTAGAAGGAAAAAGGAAAATGTTAATTTTGAATATTACTCACATTATTGAACCAGTTTATTTAAACTGAAGGTCACGGTTTCTCCCGTGCACTTCATCACCTGAATGGATCACTGTTCTTCGTCATTTCCATTGGTTAGAGTTGAAAACACACTGCACAAGAGGTAGACACATCTCTGCTGGGGCAAACCCAGCCTCTCATGCTGCTAAACTGGAGAAGAGTTTGACGTATTTAATGAATACAGTGTTAATTAGTTGAAAGAAAACAAAAATCACATCAATACAGTACTGTATGTAGCTGTTCTATGTTTGCACTACCTCACTAGCATTTCCCATGGACAAATGACAGGATGTTATGGTTATTTATCAATTAACATTAAAGGATGTTTCAAGGCTGTATTCAACTGTTGCAGCTAATTGTATACCTTCTGTTTTTAAAGGACTAAAGAACTTGGACTGAGACCCAGAATCATTTATAAGACCTTATTTAATTAGATCTTGGGCAGTTGGGCAATGCTGGACGACCTTCTTGCAAACTCCAGGAGTTAATTTCTGTCTTTATTAAAACTTCCTTATTGAAGTTTAGAGGGTGCTGTACCTTGTTCATAACACACTGAACTGAAATATTTACAGGAATCAGAGACTGCTTTTTGCTTGGCACCCAGAAATCAAGAGTTGATGAGGTTTCTCTAATATTAGTTTAAAAGAAAGTATTTCAGAAATAGAATATGAGAGAGATCCAGAAGGCACACTGAGAATTTAAGACGAGGAGACTTCACTGGAGAAAGTTATGGTGTGTTAGGGAGTGTCTTGTGCTCCATGTGTGTGTCTCAAGATAATGGTATACAGGGATCTGAAATAGGTAGCATAGATCTGAGGTTCTGTTGTGTTTACTGCAAACTGTCTTCCTCTGGTAGGATTTCACACTTGGGATTTTGTGGATATTTGTTGTATTTATCAGATTTTTTTTTTCCTTTGGTCACAATGAAACCCGAAGATTTAGTGGGGCAGAAGTGGGCTCTTCTAGGCTGAATGTGAATGGGGGTACGTCTGGTGACTTAACTGAAAACTGATGTCAAACCAGTTTCCTTGAGGCTGAGAGCTTCAAAACAGCTGAACGTTTTTTAAGGGAAACTTCAGAACAGTGTGTTGAGCTGTTGGAACACTGGAGGAACCACATTTTCTAGGGAGGTGTCACTTGTGAAAAGTTATACTGTGAATATTTTAAGAAAACAGGTTGAAGGGAGAGTTTTGGGGGTTTTTTTTGCTGAGTTCTTGGAATTTGTAAACGCCCCGTATTGTAGTGGTAGCAGCCCAAGAAGCTGTATGGGACAGAAAAAAGCAATGCGTGATTTTTACCAATCTCTTTTACAAAGACCAGTATGAGCAGGGGCTTTCTTGTAAAAATAGAATATTAGGTAACATGCTGAGCTGGAACACCACCTGTGCTAGATATACTAGGGTGAGAGAATTATCCTATTTATAACTTGCATTTTACTCATCTAAGGGAAAGATGATTCCTTTTGAAAAACACTTTGAGATCTACCAGCAAAAGGTCCAGGAGGATATTATTTCTGTTGTGGTGCTTGTTGGAAAAAAATTGAACCCAAGAACAAACGGAATGAGAGGAAATGTGACAACAATGGGGGAAAACAAATGCTTTTAGCCTTACAGAGTAGTCATTGATTCATGAAAGCAGAAGGATAATTCCTCATTGTACAGCTTTCAGACAACAGTTAGAATATTCACTTCCAGTTAAAGACTAGAAAAATATCAATGAACTGACAGAAGCCAAAGAAAAGTCACTTTAAAAAATGAAATTAGGAGTCTGGGTGAATAACAGGAAGAGGGGGAAAAATTTAGTTTAGTGAATTGGTGGAATGGAGCATGAACAAGGAAGTGACATAGCTGTCAGTTGGAAAAGATTATAAACTCAGATTTTGTAGCTCAAGTTCAGAAAGAGAAGTTCTGGGATGACAATAAAGTTGTACGTTTGGATTGTTTGGGGGTTTTTTCCCCCCCAAAAAAAAAGATTTTCTGGGGAAATTTTTTTTATCTGAGGAATGATCTAGAGAAAATGGAAGAAGTCATTAAGGATGCTGAACAATGCATTAGAATATGCTGTACAGGCAAGATGTTTTACAGTATCTTTCAGGCCTTCAGGCTTCACGCGGCACAATGACCTGGGTATTGTGTGTACCCGTGGCCTTTGAATGCTGTTAATGTTGACGGTACTGGCGTTATGCATCTCTATTCTGCAAAGAAAAACAAAACAATCACAACTATAACGAAGTGCTGCTTTTCCTACGCTTAGTAGTTATTAATGGATGTTTTTAAAATTAATGATATATTCTGACTTACAAAACCAAATGCCTCTGGTTGAAGGAAATCATGCATGGGATCTTGTGTGCAACAATTATGGTAGAGTAATATTTTGCATTTGTGCAGAAAGCTTACAGTAACTTGAAAGCAAACTATACATCTAACTAGTGGCATTATGCCCATTTCAGAGAGCATTGGAAGAAGACTTACTCAAGGTCAGATGGCCTCAATGGAACCTTTCTGCTTAACCGTAGCCCTCTGCGTAAGTTAACGAAGTATTACTTTTTCTCTTCTCCTTATGAAAATGGAGACTGGATCAGTGCTGTGCTTATGACTACATAAACTTTAATTTCAATCTTTGCTCCTTAAATTTTTCACTTCTAGAATTTCCTTGAAGCAAGCCAGAATACTAGTGCTTGCTAAAAACAGCTCAGCTGCTGAGTCCAGTTTCATATGATGCAGCTCTTTGTAAATATTAACTCGTGAAATACTGTGGCTACTCCTTTTTTGGAACAGCAGTGAGTTTATTGTGCATTAAGTTAATGTGTACAGGCACACATCTCTTGCGTACTATATTTGGCAGCCCTCCAGTACACCCCTCTATGTCCTGCCAAGACTAAGCAGTCTGTTTGCTTCTGTTGCTCCAGGGCCACAATAGAGGACCTTTCCGCTTTAAATGCAGAGGAACAACTAGTCTCAGTCTGTGTGCATCTGCGTGCTCCATCAGTAAGCATGAAGGTGATGTTGGATCTCTGTGTTCTCTCTTGTCTGTGTTTCTATCTAGAGGTCTTGGTTTGCCCTGCTCACTGAGTAGGAAAGATGACAGGGGCTGGGGGCAAGCAACTGTGACAAGTACTTTTCCTAACTGTATTGATAAAGGGGTATGAAGTGGGGATGCAAGTGAAGAATTGCACAACAGTGGCTCTTCAAGCAGAGGACCAAAGTTTACAAGTAAGGCTCTAAAGGTATTGTGAACAACTGGTAAGAGTACAGCTGGGCAGTGGTAATTCTATGAATGGTGCTTTGCCCATTGTCATTTATTGTTTAACTCTTTCTAGTATCTTTATGACACAAAATTTAAGCTGCACGTTGGCTGTGCGCTGGATGCTATCGTATTGAGATAATGTGAATTACTAATCGTTTTGAAGTGCTAATAACGTTCTTGCTACATATGCCAAAAAAGTTCTGTACCCATTCATATATTAGTTTAGAATTAGCCTTTTGTTGTTACTTAGTTGTTCATGTAAAATCCTTTTATTTTCCCATTTACATTCTCATTCATTGTCTTCCAGTGCAAACTCCTCTGGTCTCCCATGGGGTTTTTTTCTCATTTGTCTCTGGCGTGTTTGCTGTTTTGGCCTGGCCATGGTCATTTCTGGGTTGCAGAAAGCTTTCACCCAGATGGGCTAGTAACAGTTCTGGAAAAGTTATCAGCTAGCTAAAGAAAGGGAGAGATGGTGATGGATTGAATTGGATCTTAAATGTGAGGTTACTTCAGACAGATTCCTACTCTGGAAAGGAAGTGTGTGGTGTGCTGGGATCCAACAGAAGGAGGGAAGTGACACAGCCACCTGCAGTCCTGAGCTCTGACAGTGCTGATTATGTGGCAAGTGATAATTTGTACTGGGGTAAGAGCCAGCTGGCTGTTTGGATGTGGCTTTAGGTTGCTTTCTAATAAATAACAGCTAGTATAGCTCAGCTTGGTATGAACAGGAAGTGCCATGCAGAAGAACTGTCACTCCAGAACATGAGTCAGAAGATGAAATTAGTGACTGACACAGATGCATATATTTCAGTGCCTCCATATTTGGCATCCCTGCACAGGCAAAACGTTCTAATAACAGTTTCCCTCATATACCTTGGATCCACAGGAAAAGAGCTGGTATTGTGATGAGTAACATATAGAAGACAGGTGAATGGTATTTTAGCTTAGCCATCAGTTTTTCCAGACCCTTTACAGATCGGGTTAGGCTGGCTTTAGTCATGTTTCTTAGCGTTTGCAACTGTCTTCCACGCTAGATCAGTGACTGACACAAGCTCCTCTCCTTGTCTTTTAATTGGTAAACTTGCCTCTCTAAAGTATTTTTCTTATTCTTTTGCCTGATATAAATTGTGGACTCACTGGCCAAGAGAAGTCTTGCCATTGAATGAGCCGTCCCAGAGAAATGATTGTTTCAAGACCTTTATTGGGATGGGTATACAACACAAGACTCGTCTTTCTGAACATTAAGAGCAGCATTTATTTGGGCAAATCTGGTTCCTGGTCTAGCTAAGCAACAGCACAGGCAGATCACTGTGATTTTAATACTGCTCAAGAGTGACAAATCTTCACCCTTAGTTGCAAGATGGGGTATCAAGTAGCAATTTGGTGTCTTGTAACCAATCAAGGAGCTTATGTTCAATGTCTTTTGTTGCTGGTTTCGGCCGTTTATTTCCCGTTGGCCATTTATTTATTGGTGGCACAGAAACATCCAATGTCCATTATTCTAATTGTTGTCCCATTTCTGTATAAAATGATTTTTTGAGTCGCACCCAAAAACATATAGAGTCCTTTCATTGCCATGACAACAGCAAGGCATGCCAATGTTAGCAGTATCGGCAGGAAAAAATGCCAGTAAATGGAAAACAATTAATGGAGATTTTTCATATAGGAATCCTATTTTGCTGTAAAGATCCAAAATTATCCTGCACTGTGGAGAAGTAGTCCTAGATAAATAGCATCATCTAATGCTGAATGTTGAGTCCTGTCCTAGGCACTGCATTACCAAAAAAACTCACCAAATAGTGAGTGGAATTGGTCATAGCCCTGGTATCGTATCAGGATTCAGAAGAGGGTAAAGACTTGCATGTGGTTACTAAAATTAAAGCATAATTACAATTTTAGAAAAAGGAAGACCTGATGTTAAAGTGCACATTGTTCTTTCATTATATACCTTTCTCATCATTGCCTAAGACTAAACCTACATTTGATGGGATTGCATAACAACACATTTAAAATAAATAATGCAGCAACTCAAATAATAGGAAATCATTGTCGTAAAACAGGTCTTGTAGAGCTGAATGCTGAAAGAAATCTGCTGTAGTCCAATGGAGGCTGGGAATGAGGAAAGCCAGGGGGTGGGGCTTGAGAGATCTGCAGCCATCAGGAGGGATTATTCCTGTTTTAAGAGAGAGGTGGGAGCACGGTATCTACAGCTTCCATTCCCTTGAAACCTGTACCATGATATGGGCTTTCTTCCTAGCCTTCACAGTGCTTTCAAGCTAAGGTGGAGACTGTCTTAGAAATAGAAATTGAACATGAATATCCTGCAGTCGGGGGCATTACCTGTAAGAATTTGTAGGTTTTGAGACTTTCCTTATGTTTGCTGTGAAGGAGGCAGAGAGAATGAGTGCTGTTGCCCACTGAGAAGCTGTGACTCTGGTTTCCTGGTCTGTGTCTGGGATTCTCCCATAAAACTCTTCTCAAATGTTTTGTTGTTTTCTCCCTGTTAGCATGTAGCTGTAGGTGACTGGAGGGCTAATCTTTCCTCAGATGTGCCCTCGGGGTGCTCAAAAGACTTTCAGGAGCCTTTGCAATTTCCAGAGGATGGAAGTGCTATGTTTTCATTTAATGACAGCTTGAGTCTCAAATGCCATGGCTGATTTCTAGTGACAGCCATAGGCGATGTTAGAGCAAATGTAGATATTGTTCCCCTTATTTATATCCTTGTTTTTAGACGTGCTCGTACTGCTTAGACTAGGATGCTCTTGGCTTCATTTGTGTTCTCAGGAATTTTGACAATACTAGCTTGCTTAGCAGAGGGAGATGGGATAGACCTCCTCATGCTGCATCCCTTGCATCCTGGGCTTTCTTTGAGTCAGGAAGGCTCTGAGTGCCAGCAGGCTGTAAGTGCAGGCAGTAGCTCTGGCAGTTTAGGCCCCAGTAGGCAGGCTCTAAAAGAGCCCGCCTAGACTCACAGAGCAACTGTGGAAGTCGCTTGACTTCTAGGTGCTGCTTGAGACTTTTCAAAGCCTGTGGTTAATATCGCAGGTTAACAGTTGCTATCTAATAAATGAGCTTCATGTGAGAATTCAAAAAGATAAATTGCAGTGGTCCTTTGGGACATTGGTGGCATTCTGTGGGCTGTAAACATTATGATAGGTCACCCTGGGGTTTTGTTGCTCCTCTTACCCCCACCTTTAGTTGCCAGCATGCTATTTTGCAACAGGAATGATGGGAAATTCCATGACAAAGATTTTTCAAGGCGTGTTAGAGAGTTAGGTAGTTTGATTACAACAGTCTGTGTTATAGTCCTCATGTATGTTTAAAAAAATATGTAATGTAAAATGACAGATGTTTAATTTAGAACACTACTATTAATTTGCTTCCTTGATTCTTCCTTGTGTTCTTGCTGCCTCGGGTACCAGTCTGGAGAATGGCTGCGTAATGGCTCCAGTCTCCCTGGAGACAGATACATATAGGTGAAAGTTCTAGACTCTCAGCACAGTAAGGTGGTTGATGGGCTGTGTCAGGGCTTGACAAACAAAACAAGGAAACTTTGCAGCTTCCTGAACTTAGTATCCATTTGCAAACCTAAGAAATTCTTTGAGAACTCTACAACACTGGGTTGCTCTTGGGGCCTATAAGCCTTAAAAACATGCGCTTAATGATAAGGTTTGTCTCCATGCTGTGGTTAACATAAGAATGTGGGCGTGGGGCATGTTAGCATGTTGAAGAACACTGCTTAGTGTGTCTGTTGAGCCTGCTTTCTGTGGAATAGCACATCTGCTGGACACTGCTGAACTGAAGGTTGAATTTTTTTGAAGTTTATTTCTTATACAGCATCTTTTAGCTGGCATATTTTAAAGACTTAATGCTTTAAAGTGTTTTTATGATTTATCCCGGTTTTGGTTATGTGTGTGTTGCACAGGTGGTCTCATCAACAGAGAAGCTGTTGATTAACAGCAGTTTGACTATGGCTTTAGACAAAAGATTAGCCCATGCAGTTAGGGGTACAAAACTAAACAAACTTAAGACTTCTTGAACAAAAATGGGTTGTCTTGAGCACTGTTCTGTGGGTTGACATTTCATGTCATTGCCCATGGCAGGGGGTTGAAACTAGGTCCCTTCCAACCCAACCCAGTCAGTGATTCTGTAATTCCTATGGGCAGATTGCTAACAGAAACTGGTTTTCATCTAGTTTTAAGCTTGGTTGAGTTAGAGACTATTTCCAAAGCAAAGTCTTTGTTTGGTTTGTTTTCCTGCTGCAAAGAATTATGAATCCATGAGTAGCCTTTTGGAGGGGCAGAACAAAGAGCTGTGAATAGCTGGGATCTGCCTCCAAAACTGCTAGTGTCATTTGATCTAATTTTGGTTGGAACTGGTGACATGAAGTACAACAGCCACTCCGGGGAGCTCAGCTCTACCCTTAGTAAATCCCGAACCACTTTATACCTCAGAACAAACTATTAAGGAAGGTGATGTGCCTTGGGCTGAGCGGGGGGCTTATACTGAGGAAAGACACAGCAAAGATAGGAACAGGACATAAGGATGGGAACATAGGTACCATGTGTCTGAGGAAAGCCCGCAGCAGATACCAGGGAAAGAAAAGCCAAGAGTGAGCACGTAGTGATGTGTCCCCACATACATTGTGGCCCTCAGTGGTCTGCGGATCGGGGCAGTTTTCAACCAGATGAGACGTCTTTGGTAACTAGTGATGAAGTCTTTTCCGTTTCCCTGTAGTCCCTCTTGGAGTGCAGGTGACCTTGTACGACGCCGTGTCCTGCAGCAAGGCGAGGAAACCCCGCTCTCGCTGCGCTGCGCTGCGCTGCGCTGCGCGGTGGGCCCGGGCT